>NW_010236594.1:51068-51368 GCF_000690775.1 Eurypyga helias
CCCACCCTGCAGCCATGTGCAGCCCAGAGCCTTCTCGGGGGGGTTTACCTCTTCTCCCTTCTCACAGTGACCTTTCACAGGGCACATTCAACACAACATTCTTTTTTTTTTAATCACCAGTGCAACCGAAACGTCCCCACCCTGACAAAAGGAGCTGAGGAACAGACGATTAACTGAATACTCGGTCCTGATGGAACAAGTGGATGGGGGCTGAGGGCAGCCAGACTTTTTTCCCCTAAGACCTAACCTAGTACACGCCTGGGAAGTGAAGGAGCCTGCTCCCCGAAGCTGCTGCGAGGG
>NW_010236595.1:0-509 GCF_000690775.1 Eurypyga helias
GGCAGCATCCTTCCTTAATGAGCCTGAGCAGTCCTGCTGGCAGGGTTCGAGCTCTCGCAGCAAGCCTTGCACACCCGCGCCGGGAAGCATCCCTGGGCACCCTCAGCGCCCGTAGTTAGACAGCATACACCGTCAGCAGCAGAGCCAGAGCTGCAGCGGGTCCTGTGCCCTTGCTTTGCAGAAACAAAGCGATGCATGGATGCCAGGAACCCTTCCTAAGGAAAGAGTTCTTCCCGCCTGTGAATACGTGAGGTTTTTGTAAATGCCCAGGCAGTGTCATTCGCGTTGGCATTGGTGCGCTATCTCCGCACGTCTGGTAGCGTACGCACCTCATCCTGCAGCCAGCGTAGCCCTTCGGTTGTCAGATCAGCAGGATTACAGTGACTTTAAGGACAAACCTCACCATTTTATTAGAAAACAGAATCCAGCTTCACCAGTAAGCCAGGGATGCTGGATGCTAGAGCATTTCCTCACACAAGTATGCTATAGGTTAAATTGTTCTACTACTC
>NW_010236595.1:592-2440 GCF_000690775.1 Eurypyga helias
TTAGCCACTTATTTCCTTAGAAGTCCAAAGTCCAGGTATTACTTTTTAGGTCTATCGCAGAAGCTAACAGACCTTTAACCACCGGCTCCCGGTAACCAGCACAACTGGTTGCTGTTGTACAGCTGCTGGAGCAGAAAACAAACAGCAACAGCTTGACAAAGATATTTCTGTCAAGGAGCATGCATTACCCCGGTGACTGAGCTGCAACGTCTGCCCACAAAACCTTTACTCATCCCTTGCTGGCTTTTGAGTAAAAGTCAGACCCGGAGCCATGCCTATCTCACACGCGTGGCTGCGGTTTGAGCTCTTCTTCTGACATCCTCTCTGCAAATGTTCCACCAGCCGCGGGAATGTTAAGCACTGCTGTGGGCTGGAGCCTGAAAGCCAGGCGTGGGGAGGGGGAGCACAGCCAGCCCCTTTCCCTGGCAGGCTGACTTTCAGACAACAGGGGAGGGGGATGCTGGGGATGCGCAGGGCTCTTCTGGCTGCTCTGCTTGCCTCGCACCCAACCCAGGCTGCCAGGGCAACGAGGGGACCTGCAGCATGAGCCTCTTGCTAAGCCTGTCATGAGCACAAACATCACCTTGGTCCTTTGCTCTGCTCTCAGGCCTTGAGCAGAGTTGGGAAAAGCACCTCAGCGGCTGACAGCAGCGCTGGAGAGGCTCATCCCCTTGGCAGGGTGAGCTGCCGCGTGCACTGACCTCCAGCTCCTCTCCCTGCCGCCGAGGGAAGGCCACTAAATCCATGCCAGCGGAGAGCAATCACCAGGGAACAGGCTGCCTGGGCCGGGCTCAATCCATGCGTGATGGGGAGAGAAGGCAGGGAAACCAGCCAGCAGTCACCCGGAGTTTCGGAGTGGGAGGAAGAGCAGAAGAAGCAAGGCAACACCTGGGATGTTGCAACCGGACCCAGGGCCCAGCCGTGGCTCAGAGGAGCACAAGGACATGGCAGCTGCCCAAAACAGGGAGCATCGAGAGAGGAGGGAAGCAGACTGGCTTAAATAACCTGCCCAAACAGGTGATCATCTTTCGCAGCTGAGCTGGGCAGCACACCCCTCACCATGGCCCCTTGCTGGGGGCAGGGAACCTGCCCCTTCTCCCACCTGTGGAGCGCTGATTGCGCAGGGCAGGTTAGCTCAGCCAGCACACAACAGCGACATTGTCCTCCGCTCACCTGGGACAACCTCCCCCAGGCTGTGAAAGCCTCCGCTACCCCCTGGGACGCCCATCCTGCTGGAGTGTGGGTTTAGCGGTGCATCCCTGGGATCCTGTGGCGGCTGACAGCCCGTTGAATCCTGGTGGCAAAGCTGAGATGGCCCAGAGAGGATACCCAGTGCTGGGTAACTGTCTCCATACGTGGGCATTCCAATTCCTTCCCCGCTCTCACCAAGACGCAGTGCTGCTGCCCGCTTCCGGGGTCACCTAGACCCTGATCACACTGCAAAGCTGTGCTGGGGGCTACCTGCCCCTCCCTCAGAACACACTCTGCCCCTGCTCCTGGCTGCCTGAGGCACCCTCATGCCAAGGGGTAGGAAGAAGGTGGCTTTTGCCACTGGCCCTGCCTCCCCTCAAGCTCCATCCACCCCGTCACTGCCGGCTTTGCACGTTCTGGGTAGCGCTGGCACAGCGGCAGCGCTCGGCACAGTAATTACACGCTGCCTCGCCCGGGTGGCTGAGTCCAGTGCCCAGCCGGGGATGGATGTTTTCCTCATGACAGGATGCTCGACAAAGTCCCACAGCCGAGACTGAGCACAGCCCGGTCAGCCCAGCCTGAAGCTGGGGAGTACTACCCAGGAGAGCACCAGGAATACTACCAGGAGAGCAGGCAAGGGAGAGCCGCAGGGGCCAG
>NW_010236595.1:2626-3024 GCF_000690775.1 Eurypyga helias
CCGCACCCCCACCCCCCCCCGCCAGCTGGTCCCCCTGGTTCACAAATCCATGGCATGGGGACCCCTCCAGAGTGGAAGAGCCGTGGCGCCGGGGGGCCCTGACACCTACTCTGCCGGCACGGGGCTGACACCAGGGACGCGGGCAGCAGTCCTCCTCCCGCCCTGACCGAGGGGGTGCCGGAGGCAGCAGCCCCATGGGCAGCTCACTCCACATCCTTCTCCCTGCTGGCAGCACCAGGCTGCTGGGAAGGCAACGCCCCAGAGAGCGGGAAGCAGAATCCAGGCCCTCCACCAAAACCCAAGGAAAGTGGGTCTGTATGGCCACAGAGCAACCCCCGGTTGTCCCAGCCAGGTCAGGGCTGGAGGAGCTGCCTGTGCCTTACCGGAGAGGGTTTCCC
>NW_010236595.1:3097-7429 GCF_000690775.1 Eurypyga helias
TGCAGAGCGAAGGCAGGTCTGCCGGGACGGGGCAGAATCTGTTTGGCGAGCGGGTTCGTACGTCAGTGCCAGCGCCGGGACGCAGAGGGAAACCAGTCTGACCTGCTGCCCGGCTCCACCGCTGCCTGTTTCCCAACTGCTCCAGGCACAGCACACAAAATACCTGCCCCTGCTGCCGGCCGCCCCGGCCAAGCGCGGAGGAACGCTGAGCAGGGGCAACAGGAGCCTGAGGCCAAAGGTCCGGGACTCTGTGAGCAGGTGAGGTCTGGCCTGGGGGAAAGCAACATCCTGGGCACCCAAGGCTCCTGACTGCTCTCCTGGCTGCTTGCTCACCCTTTCTGCACTGCGTGCCTGCCATGCGCTCACCCACACCTCGCCAGCCCTGCCAAGGGCCGTGAATCCAGCCGAAGGTGGGAGAGAAGGGGATGCGCAGCCATGTCCAAGCCCAGCAAAAATCCTTTTGTGAGCCGCAGGTGAGTGAGATGTCCAGAACATCCTGTTTCAAGGGAGATGAAATGCCATTTCCCTCTGTTTTCTCTAGAGGCTTTTGCGCTCCTTTGCTATCGGAACGATGCTTTCACGATGCTCCTGCTTCCTCTGCCGGCTGAGCTGGGAGATGCTTTGCTTAAGCCAGAGCTCACACTTGGGAGAAACAAGTTCAGACATCTAGAATAAAGGGAAAAAAGCCTAGCTCCATTCTCTGCTTTCTGATGGGCAGACGGCAGACCCTTGTCCCTCGCTGCCACATGCCCCGTGCGCCCCCAGCCCCGGCTGCCATCGGAGTGGCTGCGGAACGGATGGATGAGGCTGGTGGGGAGCCTGGAGACTGTGCCTGCACTCCTGGTCAGCCAGGGCTGCACTGTGGTCTCTGCTTTGCCCTGCACGGCAGAGAGGCAGATGGCTTCCCAGAGATGCAGGCTGCTCCCGGAGCATCACTGAACCCAGACGTCATCGCAAGAAATGGCCCCGCTCCTGCCCGGGAGGGCTGGCACCAGGCAGTGACAGCGCAGTGCCTGGCTGCAAGGAGGAGGGCAACCTCTCCGATGGCCCTGTCTTGGGAGGCTGTGGCTGGTGGCATGGTGCCTCCCGTGAGCCCCATCCCGACACCCTATTTTCCAGGCACATTTCTCCCAGCATTATTCATAGGGTAAGCTCCCCACCCACACCTGCACATCGGAAGGGCAGGAGACAAGCAGGGCAATCCAAGCTTGGAGGAAGCTTGCTTCAAAGCCCCCTTGGTGAAAAGACCGGGATAGATCCCGCTGTTCCCTCCACCCTGCCCGAGGCTCCCCATCCTGCCCCTTCCCAGGAGGGTCAATCCCTGCTTTTCTCTTGCAGACAGCCTGAGGCCAAACCCAGACAGCCAGAGAGGGGGATTGGGGAGCTCGGAGCAGACCGACACCTGAGTCTGTCCTGACCTTGGTGTTTACTCCCGTTTTCTCCTAGCTGGGTCACTGCCAAGCCCTCTGCCTGCCTCTCTCCAATGAGCCCACCCAGGTCCACACATGCGCTTCAGCACCCAGGGCAAATGCTTGCCCCATGGTGGCCACTAGCCAGGCTGCCTGCTCTGGGGATCCCCGGATTCCAGGGTGTTTTCTGAGCCAGCCCTCACTCTGCGGCACGCTATTCCTCAGTTTTCACAGGCACGACTGACGGCAGCTTGTTCGCCGTGCCGCCGAGGGCTCTGCCCCGCTGGGGTGCAGGGGTGGGGGTCGGCAGGTGTCGGCCAAGCAGCGAGCGGCATCCCCAGACAGCTCTATCTGAGCTGTGCGAGCGGCCACGTCCTCTCCTGCGAAGGGATTCTCAGGAATTGAGTCCAGGTGGCAGCTCCAGGAACAATCGCTCCCCGGGGTTTCTAAAAAGCCACCTACAAAAACAAGTTACAGAGAACCGGGTGTCTGGGCTTAACCCCGGCAACCCCACGGTAAATGTCATGTGTGTCACCTCCCGGGTGAAATTCTCGCACTTTCTGGCTGGTAACCGCTCCTACGAGCCCTGCTGCACCCTCCCAGCTAGCAAACCGAGGTGCCAACAGTCACACAGCTGCAGCCAGCACTGCCAGCCCGGTGGGGGACGGAACCGAGGACGTGCTTGGCCCCACAGCGTGTGCCCGGGGCTTGCGCCTGGCAGGAGCGGGACGCAGGTCGGGGACACGGCAGGTCCCAGCCCTCGCTGCCCCCAGGAGCTACAGGAGCCCTGGGGAAGGACGTGCGGTGCGGTTCTGACTCAGGTGATTTCCAGGTTATTAAAACCCCTGGCTATTCAAAGATTAGTCAATTGTTTTGAAAATGAAAAGGAAACTGGGCAGCGCTCCGGAGGGCTGCTTCGACCCACGAACTCAAACCCTCTCCCGCTGACACTGACAGCGCGGGGCTGCTTTTTTCTGTCACGCTTTGGTTTTTGCACGGTGCTTCAGGTGTTGCCGGCGCCCGCTGCAAAGCTCGCCTGTGGTTATCGCCGGGATCCCCGCCTGTGCGGGGGCTGCAGGGCTGGGGGTGCTGCGCTGGGCAGGGGGTGCTGCACCCACTTGCTTCGTGGGCTCAGAGATGGGTCTGCCCTCCTCCCCCTGCGAGACAGCAGCTCCCTTCCTGGGACCCCTCGCAGCGTGGCTGTTGGCAGCAAAGGTAGCATGGAGATGTGAATTCTGCAGCCTCAAGGATGCTGAGTGGCATTTCACGGGGGCTGAGGGGAAAGCACTGATGGACAGGGCAGCATCTGTGCCGTGAGTCGCGGAGCGGGCAGCATGTGGGGATGTGGCCACGTTGTCCCGCACCAGCTCCTCCCGTGGCACCTGGCAGCGCCCGCAGCCTGCAGCAGCTCAGGTGCCAGCACGAGCACCGTGGGGTGGCTGCGCAGCTCGAGATCTGGGCATTCAGCAGAACTATCATTTCTCCTCAGCCTGTTTCATTTTCCCCTAAACTGCCAGCTGTTTCTCCCAAGCCTCTGAACCGCCTCATCTGCAGGACCAGTCCCGTGGTGTCTTTCCTCCCTCCTTCCTCATTTATTGGTCCCAGTGCTTTTGCTCTTCGCCCCTTTACAAGGAACATGAGCTGTGGCTTTGTGTGGGATGAGCTGTGCTTCATCTCAGGACTCCTACATTCAGTGGCTGCCAGATCTGACTCAAGCTGATAGCTGCGTGACAGGGCACCAGTGGGTCTCCCAAAGAGGGGAGAATAAAACCAAGGCAAGGGGAAACCAGGGAGGGGACCTGCTGCTGGAGCTGTCCTCCCCTGCCCGTCCATAGCAGCGGAATGGCCATCGGCAAGGGACAGCCTCTCCCCGCTGCCAGGCACCCCATGCCACCCTGCTCGTATTCCTGTGGCCCTGGCGCAGCCGAACTGAAGCCTACATGTCCCTGGGTGCTAGGAGAGCCAGGCGTGCCTCCGTGCCATGCCTGAGGTCCTGCCACTGGGCTCGGTGGCACTGCAGGGCTCACCCTGCAGCTGACGAATTTGCTGGTGCTCTGGCAAGGCTGAGAGTCCGTGGAAGCCCATGGGCTTTCGCATGAATGATGTCAGGGGACAGACTCTGTTCTGTCAGGCAAAAAAAGCAGAAATCTCCCTCCTCAGGCATTTAAGATGGCTCTTTGAGAAGCCACTGCCGTGGCAAAGGGAGCTGATGTCCTGTGCCTCTATGCCTGCCAAGTCAGGGACTGTTTCGAAGCTTTCTGAGGCTGTCCAGAGCACTCTCGGTTTCTCTTGCACTTTTTATCTTTGTCCTTTCCACTAATTCCCCAGTGGGAAATTCCTCTTCTTGAGACAAATCACTTTCCACCACATGAAGGCCCCCGGGTTTGCACATGCCCCAGGAAAGCCCTCAAGCAAGCTCTGCTGTAATTCAGCCTGCCAGAAGCAAAGCAGAGGACTGCTTGGTGGTAATTCAGGTCCCAGCACTCCAGGCCAGTGCCACCAGGCAGGCAGGACATCGCCCTGGGACCAGAGCCCTGCACCTACTCGCATCACGGCTATACCGGGGCTCTGGGTCTGGCTGACAGCTGCCAGGGTCCCCCCAGCACCCGGTGTCAGAGCTTGCGATGCCAACCGTGTGCAGGGGGGGTGAGAGGACATAGAATAGCCCAGAGGTTGGCCCTTGGCCCTAGAAACTGGGGCTGGTGAACTGCAGGCTGAAACAGGAGGGTATGGGCTGAGCCCAAAGGAAAGGAAAGCAAGAACCCCCCTCCTGGGGCTCCAGGGCTGGCTCTGACCCGGCCAGCTTAGCCACAGGCAGGACAGGGGACGAGCCCAAGGGGATGCTGCTGGTGGGTGCTGCGTTCAGGAAAATCCCTGTGACAGGTCACCCTAGGTGCTAGCGTTCAGCCCCTGTGCTGCGTGT
>NW_010236595.1:7454-12567 GCF_000690775.1 Eurypyga helias
CGTGTTTACCATCTCGTTCAACAATAAAGCAGCAAAAGCAGACACATGATTTACTTCTATTTTCCCTTTCTCAGCAATGTACCGTTTTGTTCAGAAAAGCCCCCAGAGCTCTTCCTTTAAGGCTGCTGGTAGGAAATGCCCAGTCTGGGCTGAGAGATTAGCTGTGGTGAGTGGGCGGACAGCGAAGTGGAAGTCACTACACAGCTACTTTCCTCCCACTGCGCGAACGCCTCCGAGACGTCAGCACGCCAGCCCTCGGGGGAAAAACAAGCCTTCGGCAGCGCGCCAGTGCAGAGCCCGGCACCCCGCTCACCCAGCCCTGTGTCCGCAGAGGATGCTGAGACGGCATGGCCCCCTCCGCTGCGGCCCTGGCACTCTGCCTGGCACTGCTCCTCGCCCCACAAACGGACGGTGAGTCTCTTGCCCGCACCGAGCTGGTCTTCTGCTGCCTGCCCACTGTGCCTGAGTCCTAAGGCTCCCGGCAGCCTGCCCTGCTCCTCTCCGCACCCGCGATGCCAGCACCGGCTGGGGACCGGGATGGGGGAAGGCATACGGGGAAAGGGGCCAGCGGAGCTGCTGCGGGTGGGAGCTACAGCTCGGACCCCTTTGCTGGCTGGTGGTGCCGGTGGGGTCCTGCCTGCTGGGAGCAGCACACAGGGCTCCCTGCTCACCACTCGCCTTTCTTCGCCGGTCGGGAGCCTAGAGGTTGAGTTAGCCATCAGGTATCAGCCTTGCTCATCTCCACCGCGGTGAGACGCCGCGGTCGGTAGCGCGGCGCTCTGCTGACAGCCGTCCCCCCAGCCAGCGGCACGGCGGGCAAACGGCAGCTGCTGAGGAAGCCGGCACAGAAAGGGTGACGGATGTTTTCTAGCGGTGTTTCGCTGGCAGGTGACAATACCGAAATTCAGGCAGGAGGTGTGAAAAAGTCTGTTTCTTCCAGAGAGCAGATAAGCAAAACAGGAAAGCTGAACCCACAGAGGTGCTAGGAAACAGCAGGCTCCTTCCTTGGGCATTGAGACCCTCTTGGCTGGGCTGGGGTCTCCCCAGAACAGAGAGGAAGGGGAAGAGGGGAACAGGCAAGCACTGCCCTGGAAGACAGGCCTGGGCAAACCCTTGAGCGAGGGCTAAGCTTACAGCTTTCCATGTGGCTGGGGGAGCGAGGAGGAAATCGCCAGGAGCTCCTCGGACGGGATTCTGCACAGCCTCCCCTAACGCTCGCCTTCTCGCAGGTGAGAAGCTGGCGAGCCCCACGCGCGTGCGCTTCGCCGCGGAGATAGCGCATCACCTGCTGCAGTGGGAGCCTGCAGACGGCCCCCCCAGTGATGTCCGCTATGAGGTGGAGCACAAAGTGTGAGTACAGCTGTGGGGTGCAAGGGGTTTGGCCCAGGATCTGATACCGACAGTGAGGACGGCCGCGTCCCTACCCCTGCCTGCGCCACTCACCACAGACGCTTCTCCCGGCAGCTACGGCACAAACATCTCCTGGACAGCCATTCCCAACTGCCAGCAGATCTCAGGACACTCCTGCGACCTGACGTACTACACCCTGGATCCGGCTCTTCGCTACTACGCGCGGGTCCGGGCCGTGTCTGGGAACCGCACATCCCCGTGGCAGCGGACCAACGCTTTCTCCCCGCGAGAAGGTAGGTCGGGTGCCTGGCTCTACCCCGCGGCCGGGGCAGGAGGCCTCGGGGATGGCAGAGGTCAGGGTGCCAAACTGCTAGGGGAGAGCTTTGGGCCAGGTGAGAGCAGGGATGTCTGTCCCCGCACCATCCTGGGGGCAGCTGGTGATGGGATGGGACACAGCTAGGACAGGCAGCAGCAAGGGACAGTCCCAGCTCAGTCCGCCGCTGCAAATGCTCTTGGTGCTGCAAAAACCCCTAATGTGCTCTCCCATCTGACTTGTTCCCAGCCAGCCTGCGTCTGTCGGGCCAGAGCCTCGCTGTGATGGGCAACACCGTCCACATGCAGCTGCAGCTGCTCCTCCGGGTGGGGAACCGCACCGTGAAATACGACGACGTACAGAAGCACGCGAGGCAGTACCGGGTGTACGTCAGGAGGGCACAGGACAATCGGACGGTGAGAAGAGCTGCGGGTCCCGTGCTACCCCCATCTGTCATGTTCAGTGCTGCTCAAGCTGAAAACCACATTAAGTATAGTCCTCTCCAAAAGTTAATACTGAGCTTTCTCACCATCACAACATTGCAGAGGGATGTCTCTGCACATTTTACCATAGTAGGTCCCCCAACTCTTGTTGAGGTTTTGGGTCTAGCTGCTGTCAGCCATACTACTGAGCACCCTGGGCCCTTTCACTGGGGAGTGGGAGAGGAGGCGGGAGGGCAGCGTGTGATCCAGAGCTCCCACAGGAGCTGGGGTCTCCCAGGTACCAGCCCACACTCTGGTCGTTTCAGTACGAAGTGGTGCAGACCACCCCGGTCTTCAACATCAGCAACCTCTTCTGGGACACGGAGTACTGCATCAGCGTGGAGCCCCACGTGGCCAGCCGGCGCATCCGTGCCACGCGCACCCCCGAGCAGTGCGTCACCATCGGCGAGAGAGACAGTAAGTGGTGGGGGAGCCAGGAAAAGTGGCCCTTGGGGGACACGGATCCTTCTCAGCAGCCGCTCCAGGCCACCACTGCATGGAGGACTCTGCCTTTCCCCGCTCACCTGAGTGCATCCTCTCTTTCAGGGAGTGCAGAGCTCGTTCCGAGCATTGTCAGCTCCTCCTTCATCACCCTGTTGCTCTTGGGGCTCCTCGGGGCTCTGCTGGTGTGCACCTACATAAAGAAACCTGTGAGGCCACCATCCGTCCTGGTAAGGCAGCCGGGGTGGGGGTGCAGCCTTGGGTAGCTGTTGGGAGATGCAAGCGGCAAGCAGGGATGAAGCCTGGCTCACTCTTCTTTTCCTCTCCTTCCCAGAAGTCCTTCATAAAGCAGAGCTCGCTCTGGGGGGAACAGGAGTCCTCATCCTCGGGCAACCCGAATGCAGACCCCATCCAGCAGCTGTTCCTGTGCCAGAAGGAGCCGCCGCAGGACACCGTCCCCAACGGCAACAACAGCACACGCAGTACCCCGTCCCCAACGGCAGCAACGGCACAGCCCAGCTGCCCCCAGACAAGGGCTGGAGGCTCCCAGCATGGCCCCAGGATGGGGTGTGCCTGCTGGGGCTGGGGGCCATGGAGAGCGGAGACAGCAGCTGTACCAGTACCGACAGCGGCATCTGCCTGCACACCCCTCCCTACTCCTCCGAACTGAGCTGCTCGGCAGGCACCGAGCCCCAGGGCTACAAGCGGCAGGCGATGACAGTGGCGTGGGCTTGGGGAGCGCCTGCCCGTGCCCCACGTGCTCCTCGGGCAGCGGGATCACTTGCCCCACGGAGACCAGGCAGCCCCATGGAGGGGAGCTTGGGCTGTCCCTCACCACCAGCCAGGACAGCCAGACAGACCTGGAGTTCCACGGGTACCTGCAGCAGTCCAAGGGTATGGTGGAGCCCAGGCAGGACCCGGCCGTGGGGCTGCCCCTCTTGGGCAGTGCAGGATCCCCACAGGGCCTGGGTAGCATTGACACTGTGCTGGACAGAGAGTGCTCCGAGCTGCCTGTGGCCAAAGGGTATTTGAAGCAGTCGCATCCCGAGCAACCTTGCAGCCACGCACAGCATCTCGCTCCGTGGGGGGCCCCACAGGACCCCACCACCTGGGACTTTTCCTGCCAGATGGGGCCCCCAGCCCCCCTTCTGCTGAGCTATGGGGCTCCGGGTGCTCCCTTGGCCCCCAAAGCCGGCCCCGAGCTCCTGAAATCTCCCTTCGACCTGAGCATCTTCAACACTGACCTCCTGGGGACACTGCCCCTCATCTCCAGCCTCAGCACCAACGAGTGGCTCACGCTGCAAATCAACCCCCTGAGCCTGCTCACCGGGGACAGCAAGGACAGCCGCCTGTGAGCCATCCCCGTGCAGGGGAGCGGGTGCCTGCCAGCCCCACACACTGACACAACTACCTCTTCTAGCCACTGCCCACGGGGAGCAGCTATTCCGATAAGCTACGGCCGACCCCTGGATGTCAATGCATCGGACTGAGCGGTGTCCCGGCTGAGACTCGCCCGAGAAGCACCTGCTTAGCTGCTTTTAGGGCTGCTTTGGCCCCGGTTCCACTGTGACCACCCACAGCGCGCCCTGCGCCTTCCCTCCAGCCAGTCCCCCGTGCACAGCTAACAGCACCCGGGAACAGGCTCCGCTGGAAGGGCTCGCCCCCACCTCCTCCGACCACCAAGCCCAAGGATACGCACCAGGACGTTTCCAAAGGACGATCCTGCCCTGCCTGCCCTCCCCAGAAGCCCAGTGCGGGGTTCACAGGACTACACTCAGGGCTGGCGCCAGCCCTGCACTTCCCCTCCCCACGCGAGCGCCGGGCTCCTCCAGCTGACGTCCACGCTGCCCAAATCTTTTGCAACACAGACGTCGAAAGCAAAGAGCAGCCTGACGTCAGCCATCCTGCTGCTGGGAGTGCCGAACTCTCACCCCAGCTGGCCTCGCTTGGAGGAAGCGAGGGACTTCCCTGACCCTCCAGAGACCCTTCAGGATCCACCCCATGGCAGAGACCGGGGCGCTGGTACCTCGGATGGGATGCAGGATGCGCACAGCAGCTGCCGCAGGAGCCCAGCGTGAGCCGCGGCGGCCCTGCCCACACTATGGTCCATGATCTGTCACTATTGCATACAGATGTTATTTATTCTATTTAATTTGTAAATACAGAAAGGATGTGGTGTTAGTTATTCGGTCTATTCATCTGTACATCGTTGTCTAAGGTCAAGCTGTGCTTTCCGCTTTCAGACACAAACCTTCCCCTGCAGCAAAGGGCAACGTGCCCTCGTCTCAGATGGGGAAGAGCCTTTTCACATCACAGCTGGAAAAACAAGGAGAACAAAGGCAGCCCAGTGAGAGCTCCACACTCATCTGCGGACCAGGGTAGCTGTCCCAGGCGAGTGTTGTGGGAATGTGCACCGGAAAAGCAGCCAGGAAAAGGACACGGGCAGCTCGCAGTGATGCCACTGGAGTGCGTGGGGCAGCCCACAGGGACCGCGTGCCACGGAGGGACAGGAGCCGCTGCAGGGAAG
>NW_010236595.1:12594-13670 GCF_000690775.1 Eurypyga helias
TCTGTCAGAGTGGAAACAAGCCTGAGATGGGAACGACTTACCACGGGCTACACTTGTCTAGGTCACTGGAGAGTTTTTCCAGAAGTCACTTCCAAGAACTCTCAGGTGGGATAGCCCCAGTAAAACTGTTGGTGGAAACACAGCTCGGGGAGTACTTTTTCAGATGAAAACATGAATCACTGCAGCCAGGAAAAGGCTTGTTGATGCACTGCCACGCTTCCTTCTGTTGCGTCTGACGTTGCGCTCCTCACCCTGGCGACGTGATCCCTGCGTCATGCCGAGGGCCCGGCTCCTGCCGTGCTGGGTGTCCTGCTGCAGCCTCCTCCCCTTCCATTTTCACCATCTCTTCTGTCTCTGGGTGTTTTGGGGGTTGGGGTTTTGGGTTTTTTTTGGTTTTTTTTTTGCTTTCTTTTTTTCAACTTCCTCTGAAAAAAGGAGTCATCTAAACTAAGCGTGACTTTTTTTGGTTTTCCTTCTGTCTTCTAAATGCTCCTGACTTCAAGCTCTCGGGCCAGACGCCGTGCAGTGCCAGGTGCTGCTGCCGGGTGCTTGCCATGAAATGCTCCAGGACACCGGCAGCATCCGGGACAGCACCTAGGGCCGAGAGGGACTGCATCCTCTCCCAACAAGCAAGCAACCAGGGCTCTCCTTTCAACAAAACCCAGATGTGCTTGCCAGAAAGCCACAGACCATGTGCTTTGGCTTTGAGATCAGAGAGCACGGACGGTCCCTCCATCTCTCCGGAAATCCCGAATGCTCGCATTTTCCTGAATTAAGTCACAACTTACTTAGCACGCGGAGGACATTCGGCTCTGACTCCTCCTGCAAGCAGCTCTCCTCCTTGCAGCGGGGAGCACACCACCTCGGCTGCCCCAGTGAGGGGCTGCACCCGTGCAAACACCTTCCCTCCTCCAGCACTGGCCCAAGTGTTTCCAACGCGTCTCCAACAAGCGGGCTGCAGAGCCCCCGGCAGGGTACAATCCTTGCGAGGAGCAGCATGGCAGGCATGGGGAAAGGGACGGAGGGGGCCCGGGGCTGGCTGCCAGCTCCCTTCTAATTCCTGGGGCTCTCCGCTC
>NW_010236595.1:13701-14805 GCF_000690775.1 Eurypyga helias
TACATGCAGCTGCAGGGTGTCCTGAGTTTCTCTTCCTTTTCCTTTGGAGAAAACAGTTTGCAAAGAAATAGCCCCAAGCCCCGGTGCCTCGCCAGCTCCCACCCCTCCAAGGGCCGCAGCAGCTTTGCCAGCACTGCTGTGTGCTCCAGGCACTTCCAGGGCCGGTTGCTCTGCTGAGGATGAAGGCGGCTGGGGTGAAAAAGCCAGGAGAAAAGCCCCACAGGGGCTTTCTGAGGTGTTTGATTGCACCATCAGCGTGGATCACAAATTTCCACATTGCTCCAGATACTGGCCTGAGGAGGGAAGTCTGAATCAGACTCATTTCCTTACGGCATTTTCCCCTATTGCACAAAACCAGCCATCCAGTTCTGTGGCTCGTTGCCGTCCTTTTTAGCTGGTTCCCTGTGCTCCCACTGCCCTGTTCACCGACAGCCTGACCCAAGGTCTCCTGGACATGCAGCCAGCTGGTCCCCAGGGCTGGGGTGTCTCTGGGCCATGGGGATCGGTGGGCAAGGTGGCTTTTCTCTCCAGGATGTGTGCTGAGGAATCCTGGGATAAGGCAGCTCCCTCTTCTTCCATCTCAAGCAAGAGGAGGCTGAGCCAGTGCGCTGGCATGGAGATGCCAGCAGTCCCCGGGCACCTTCCAGTGCTGCGCATCGCCAAGGGGGGTCAGCAAGAGAAACAGCTGCAGGCAGCAGATGGAGCAGCTCTTGTAAAAAAGGCAGAAAATGCACCATTTCAGTAGAAATCCAGCATATTCAGGGGCTATTTTTTAAAGAAGCAAGAACAGAGAAATTCCCCTGTGGCAGGTTTCGGTTGCTCTTTCTGTCAGTGCCAGGCGTGGGCACGAGGCAGCATAGGGAAGTGGCAGGGAGCACATGGGCTCCAGCCCCCAGCTGCCTTCACCCCCCACCCCATGCCCAGTCCCTGACTGGGGACAGCAGGGAAGGAAACACAAACCAAAGCCTGCACGGGGGAAATCAAACCCGAACCCAGGGAAAGCCCCGGCTGCCCCACAGGCGCACGGAGGACTTTTGTAGGAAAAGCCTTGGGACTATCCCAGGGAAAGCTGTGATGGCCAGGGGCTAGGAGGAAGCATGGAAG
>NW_010236595.1:14935-15977 GCF_000690775.1 Eurypyga helias
CCAGCTCCACCGCCACCGACCCCAGCCCGCTGCAGGGAAGGCACCCACATCAACGAGCTGCCTGCTCCCCACCAGCCCACGGAGGGGGGCTGTCCATGGACAGCCGGGGCTCCCCAGGGCATCTGCCCCCAGGGAGCAGCACCCGCCAACAGCAGAGCTCAGGGGTTTGGGGCTGGCGAGGGTCTGCGATGCCCCTCGGCACTGTGCGAAGGGAGCACCCAGCCCACCCCTGGTCCCCACACGGCCTCACTCACCATGAGTGGTAGAGGTTGAAGATGAAGTCGGGTCCTGGGGAGGGGGGAAGGAGAGGTGTCAGAGCCATGCGAGGGCATGAACTCTTTGCTTTGCTGTGAGTCTGTAGCAGCATGAGGACGGGCAGGACAGCCAGCCGCACAGGGACATCCCTGTGCATCCCCCTCCTCAGCCTCTGCATGCCCCCAGCTTGCCCCCGAGCCCCCCTGCATGGTTCTCCAGACAGCCAGCCGCACAGGGACATCCCTGTGCATCCCCCTCCTCAGCCTCTGCATGCCCCCAGCTTGCCCCAGAGCCCCCCTGCATGGTTCTCCAGCCCCCGCGGGCCAGCAAATGTCAGGCGTGTTCCCCACATCCCGCCCCGCAGCCCTAGTCTTCCGCACCCTCCCACTGCCCAACCCCTTCTCCGCCCGTACTCACGGCACCAGCACTGGCCCCTCTGGTACCACCTGATGAAGGTGTAGCCTAAAAGCACCAGGATCAGCAAAGCCAGCCCGACACCCAAGACAACCCCCAGCACGTTGATGGGTTCTTGCCCTGCAAAGCAGAAGGAAGAGGGGCTCTGCGGACAGACGCCTCCAGGAGGCCAGGGGTTCTGATCATGCCCCACTGGGGACAGGTCTGCCATGGGGCTGTGATGTGTCCCTCACTCCCTGCTGTCCCCCTCCCCAGATCCTGCAGCCTCCCTGCACAGTCCCATCTCTGGGCAGGCAGTTCCCTCTAGAGGATGCTTGTGCCTGGGCAAGCTATCCTCAGGGCTGGGAGCCGGCTGTGGCCAACAGGGCTGGCG
>NW_010236595.1:16102-18582 GCF_000690775.1 Eurypyga helias
CGCTGCCAGTCACACCTCCCCGGCTGCCGCCAGCTCCTGCTCTCCCAAACGCCATCCCGGACCATTCCCCTCCAGCGTGAGCTCATCTCGCAGGCAGCGCAGCCTCCTGCCCACCCGCCGGCGCCCCAGCGTCCCCATGCACCCCTGGGGCTCCCTGACCAGTAAGCTGCCAGTCAGGCCCAGTGCGGCCCATTAGTAAAACGCAGGCAGGGGGTGGTTGCAGGCAGCAGGGGACGGTAGGGTTTGGCCACTGCCCCGGCATGTGGTCAGCCCCGGAGCGCTCCCCTGCCCGCACAGAGGGCTCCAGGCAAGTGCCTGGCACTGAGACAGGGTGTCAGGAGCGAGGAGGCAGTGGGAAGGGATGACCTAAGAGCACCTAAATTTAGACAGATGCCAGTGGAGTGAGAGCATTTCCCCTGTGGTCACAGTGTTTACATAGTGAGCAACGTCCCAGGTCGTCCTGCAACGCGCAGCGCTTGCTCTACCTGATGGGATCTGGCAAACACCCGGGGAACCGCAGAGCATCGCACTGCCGGCTCCCAAATTGCGCAGCAGATGGGCAGGACCAGCCTGCCCTTCCCAGGGCTCAGGAGGCCAGGATACATGGGCAGCCAATGCACTCTGCTTCTGCTGGGCCGGGGGGGAACTAGGAGCCCTGGGACCCGAGGTCCCAGCACAGGCTGGCGTGGGTGAGGTCAGGAGGCTGCTGCAGGGGTGACTCATGCGGCAGGAGCTGCGGGACATGGGTATGGTGCAACAGCCTCCCTGAATCAGCCGGCTGCCGAAACTGCCCTCTCCCCACACCTACCGCTGGTGGGAGGATGACAGCTTGGTGCCCGGCCCCGTGCCGCGCGTGGGAGGCACTCTGCCCCAACACCCTCGGGAACAGGCATCCTCGCATCCCAGGCAGAGCCAGACCAGCAACTGAGCCCCAAGCCCCAGCTTCCAGATGGCAGAGGGGAAGGGAAGGTTATCAAACCACTGCTTCAGCCATAAAGCTCTCCACCTCTGCCCCCCAAGAGAGACAAATGCCACCTACTCACCTGCCTGGGGGTCCATCTCCCGTCACCCAGCGTTGTGCCACAGGAGCTGCTCAAGGCTGGCCCAGGCTGGGAGCTGCTGCAGCAGAGACCGGTGTACGCTGGAGCCTGGCACGTCCTGCCCGTCCCCTCCTCTCCTGGTGACACAGCCACCTCACTGCCCGTGCTGCAGCGAGACCGGGCACCACTCCTCACCCACCGGTTCAGCTGGTTCTAGAGGAGAAAGCAGAGGAGCTCCGGCAGACATCCCTGCTCAAGCGACGGATGGCACCTTGCCTGTGCCCCAGCTCAGGACGCCTGCTCCCAGCCCCCCAGCCCTCACCAGGTGGGCACAATTCCTTCCCACATGGGAAGCTCTGCCCTCCTGCTGCTGGCAGAGACCAGCACCCTGGCAGAGGCTGAACTGGTAGCACTGGGAGCCCCAGGGACAGGGACACCCTGGACACAGGGTTGTCCAGCCCTGGCAAGGTGCCTGAATGACTGTGTCCTCTGACTGCCACCTCCTGGCAAAGAGCAGCAGCTGGGAGGGGGACAAGGTCGCACACAGAGCCCGAGCTTGTGTGTTTGGGGGTGCTCCTCAAAGGTTATGGCCCTGTGCAGGGTGAGGGCACGACCCCAAGGTGATAGGGCATCCCCCAGCCACAGACACTTCCCAGTGTGATGCACTTCGGGCTGCATTCTCAAAGCCCTGAGCCACAGACTGAGGTGGCAATCACTGCCTGCTTGCAGAAAGAGGGGGAAAGCATCTCCACACCAAGACACAGGGGCGATACTTGGGACACATGTGGATGCTGGACAGGGAAAGCTGGGATGCAGAGCCAGCGGGATGCAGCAGACCCCAAGATCCTGGCAGTGCCCAGCTCAGAGAGAGGGGCCAGGACTGCTCCTTGCCAGGCAGCAGAGAGGAAAGGGACAGGGTGCGTGCCAGCGTGGCTCAGGGAGGCTGGTGGCTGCACAAAGCCCTGGGCCAGCCCTGCCTGGCCTCTGCCTGACCCATGACGGAGCCAGGGTGCCCGGAAGCCTGTGTCACGCCAGGGCTCTGTGCACAGGAGGCCAGGGAAGGGCCTGGGAAGGGCCGCGACGCAGCCGCACTCCAGGAAGCGAAGCCCTGAAGGCGCGCAGAAGTGTGACATAACATCTGCAAACCTCAGCTGCTTCCTCAAAGGCTTCACTTAACCTCAAAGGAGGAAGTTCCCCACTGTGCCGCCTCCCACCCCCAAGGATGCTCCTGGGCTGCTCTCCCTTCTGTGGCAGTGGGGCCAGGCTGTGGGGCATGTGGGGTGGCACTGGGATGCTCTGGGAAGACTGCCCATGACTCGAGAGGGGTCTCAGGGCTCAGTTCGCTCCAGAGCTCTGCCCAATCCCTGCTGCCCAGCAGCACCCATCTCTTCAGCTGCTCTAGCTTGTAAGCCACATTTTGTCCCTGACAAGGGGCAGGAA
>NW_010236595.1:18609-24073 GCF_000690775.1 Eurypyga helias
ACCTCACGCTGCGTCAGGAACCCTCGCAGCCTGTGCTGCCCCAGCCAGAACCCACCGTGGCAGGCCAGGGATGCAAGCTCTCTGCCCAGCTCCTCACCCCTTAAACCAGTTTGCAAGCTGAAGGCTCCCACAGTGGTGCTGGGCACTCTCCTGTGCAAAGCGTGGGGCTGGACCTGCCAGCTGCTGCTGCCACCCTCCATCCCATGGCCTCTGGGCAACGCGTGGACCATGCAGGCAGGAGCCGAGACTGCAGCATGCTGAGGTCCCCACACCTCCCGATGGGGCAGGATCCTTGCCAGCGAGCGTGGGAGGATGTCCCTTACCTGCAGATGCCAGGCTCCCTGGTCAGGGTACCAGGTTATGCCGCCCACTGTCCCCAGGGCTGGCAGGGTCCCCGCTGGAGCACGAGTGAGCTGGCACAGTGACGGCACGGCTCCTTGGCCGAGGAGCTGCGGGTCCAGGATGCTCCGCAGGCTCCCTCCTGGCACAGTGCACACACCTGGCAGCAGCAGCTCGCCCTGACGGTTGGGAAAGCTTGATTGCAAAAGTAGGAGAGAGACTAATTAGCTGCTCGGCAAATGCTACACACCCACCACTTCCAGCACGAGTCTGCGCAAGGCCAAGCTTCCCATCCAGCTGCCAGTGGGACCGACCGCAGCCCGCAGACTCCCTGACCCCAGCCCGCTCCCGCACCGGCCTTGGCCCCAGGGCAGGGGGCAGCTCCCTGCACACCCAAACCCAAATGCCCATTCTGCCCAGCAGTGCTGCCAGCAGCGGGTTCAAGCAAGCCGCTCTTTCTCCCAGAGCCGCTATCCCCGGACACGAAATGCATCAGGCATGCACAGCTCCATGAGCAGCCTCAGCGCCTGCCTACAAGCATAGCACTTTCCCCAGAACAAGGCTCAGGGGTTGTAAGACCCCCTCTCCCCACCCAGCCCTGCCTTGTGCACCATCAGCAAGCACATCCAACCCAGGGCAGCTGCTCTGCAAAGGGGCCGGGGGCTGCGAGAGAAGGACATGGCCATCCCTGAGCTCACTCCGCATTCCTCCACTTGTGGACCCTGGCACTGAGCCCAGCACATCCGTGTGGATAGCAGGCCCCTGCAAACCTCCATAAACAGCCCAGCAGCATTCCAGTGGTGTAGGAACTGACAGCCAGCACTGTCACAGCGCTGCTGTACCACAGCAGGAGCAAAAGCCATGGATAAAGAGGGAGGTTGGTCTCAGAGGGCAGGTAAGGGAGTCTGGAGGGGCCACGCTCAACCCTCCACCCTGCCCAGCTTGCTGGGGCGCCTGCCATTACGATCGCTGGGCAGGGGGTGGGCAGCCCACTCCCACCAGCGAACAATGACCCCATACGGCCTGCCCAGGGCACCCACCACCCCTGCACAGCCAGACACCCCAACCTGCACCCACCAGCCTGCACGGCGGCCCCAGAGGCAACTGCCACAGGCACCCGCTCGCTCTCCTTTGACCTTCACCCCGGTGCTGCGCGGGGACACACAGACCGAGTGACCCAAGGGACGTGATGGCCCGGTAACCTCAAGTGTAAACTCTCCTCCTTTCCTCCTCCACCTACTAAAACTTCTTTTTAAAAACAATCCGGTGCAACGCGGAAGAGACGGACAAAGAGCGGGATAGCTGTGGTTCCTCTTATCATCGGGAGAGGAGCAGGAAAAATCCTGCTCTGTCAGTCAGCTCACTCCTGATAAGCTATTTTGTGACAGCAGCTCCGCAGGTGAGTCACCCTCCAGTGGCAGATGCTCAGGAGATTAGCGCAGGTGATGGTGCTGCTGATAGACCGGTGTTATATTACAATACAGATCATAATTCCTGTTTCACAACCCCTGCTGTGGGTTTTAAGGAGTGCTTGGGCGGTCCTGCCCCAGTGTTAGTACACCACGGGCAGAGCAGCGCAGGCACGGGGCGGTGGGAGCATCGCCGGATCCAGCTCCCTGGGCATCGGGACACCCACGGCCTCCCTGTGTCCCGGACTGGAGGATACGTGCTGGGTTTCTTCGGGTGGAAAACTACGTCAGAGCTGGATGAACATGGTGAGTTGCTGATGGTTTCGCCCACCGCTCTGCCCCCTCCCCGCACGCCAGCCCCGGGAGCGGGCAGCCTGCACCCCGCACACCCCACGGCCCGCTGCACTCGCAGCCCGGCTCTGCCAGGGGTGGTTCATTCAACAGAGCTGCTGCTCCCTGCCCCTGGTCCCCTGCACCATCCAGCCAGGGAATGATTCTACCCATCCCTCAACCCCCGCCGTGGCTGTCGGATACGTGTCTTGGCTACCCCCCGAGCCTCGCTCCCACACTTCTCTGTGGCTCGCCTTGGCACTCTCCCAGACTGGGAAGCAGACAAGTGAGGCAGCCTGTCTTGCAAATCTGCTTGCCAAAAGGAATATGCCCTTCTGGAGCGTCTTACTCCCCCCACCCTGAGAAGGGGCTGGTTCTTAGACAACGCCTGGGTGAGAGCCAGGCACCCCTGCTCCCCAGCACAGCCCCCACCGTGGGACTGCCGGTCCCTCTGCTCAGCACAAGGGACATGCTCCACTCTGCTGCTCGCAATGCCTTTTGCAAGCAAAGCCAGGGCCACCAAACCCCAGCCTGGCACGCAGTCCCTCCCTGGGAGGAAAAGGCTTCCTTAACAGAGGGCAGCCATGCACGCCCGGCTCGCTGGGCACCGTAAAACCCTCCACCACCAACACACCAGGACACGAGAGCAGCACAACGTCCGTCAGTGGCGCGCTGCAAGGCCAACGGCGAGGGTCTGGCTGCACCCCGGCTGCCCCAGCCTGCTCAGGTGGCACGGGTGCCACGGTTCCTCGGGGGTCCACAGCCCGGGGGCTGGCATTGGCGCAGCTGGAGCACAGGCTGGCTGTAGCAGCGTTAACATGCTTCCAGAGAATACGGCAAGGGAGCTCAATTAGTTACGGTAGCCTTGAGTTCTCCAGAAAATCACGTGCTTCCACTCCATGCAGGAGCTCTTGTCTTGCTTTGAATTTAACCAGCACAGCCCTTGCTTGTAGCGTGGCTTGGAGAGCAAGAGGGCAGTCAGGGAGAGGCATCCCCAGGCTGTGAACTGGTTTGAAATGGAGGTTCATGGACTGAAGAAAACACAATAAACCCCCCAAAAACCCAACAATGGGGAACACCATCTGTAGGTAGCCAGCACCACAGCATCATGCATCCCACCCGTGCCCGCACCAGGCTGCACAGGGCTGTCGGAAAGGACCCCAATGCCAGACAAGGCGATGGGCAGAGGGGCAGCCCGAGGGCTGGCAGGGGCAGCTGTGCCACTGAGGTGCCTGCCCTGCAACCGTTCCTGCAGGGAACCGTTAGGATCCCATTATCAGACTCATGGCCGGCCCAGGCCCACGGTGACACAAGAGGTCAGCATGAGGAGGGACCGGCCCCACGTGCCCTCGGCTGGCTGCGCTGGAGGATGTAGGTGGTGTTTGTGAGCAAGCCAGGGTGGCATTACAAAACCCCAGGGCTCCTGCAGGCACCGGGCACTGCAGTTAAGTGTTTCAGGGAGAGCAGCTGAGATGGGAGCTTCAGGAGACAGGCTTCCCCTTCCACCCTGCCCTCCCACTTCCAGCAGCTCTCTGCCACCAGAAGCTGGGCTCAATGTCCCTGGGTCCTGATCCAGAGCTGGGACGTCCTGGTAGCACAGCAGTGTCCTAACAAAGACCTGAGAGGGTGTGCAGAGCTCATCCAGGGACCAGGTGCTTGCCACGACTTGCCCACACTTGGCATCGGTGCCAGACAAGCCCGGCTGTTCGGAGAAAGGCCCCTGGCATTTCCTCAAAAGAGCCAGATGGCTAAACATGCCCAAAGTGACCCAAAGAGGGAGGGCTCCTCCACTCCCTCCTACCCGCCTTGCGTCGGAACACAGCCCTGGTACAGCCTTACCGCACCCCTGGTCTTCAAAGCCTCAACCTCCGAGCCTTGAGACAGCACCCAGACCTCCGCTCTGATGTGAGACAACAAACACCATGATCTTCAGCCCTCTGCTGCCTGGAAAACTGTGTGCTGCTCCCGCCAAAGGACCACAGCCCCTAACGCTCTTGAATCGTGCTCCTGGAAGCGTGGCTTTATTGCAGCATCCTTAATCCCTCTCGCCCCTGTTTGTGCTGCGTACAGGTCCTGGAAAACAAAGCTCACCTTACCTGTGGTGGTAGAGTCCAGATGCAACAGCAAAAAGAGCTCGCTCAGGGCTGGAAGGGCATTCAAGGGAAAAGCAGGAGTGCTGCTCTCCACAGCATCAGCGGGGCAAGAGCACGCTTTCAAAGCGCAAGTGCTGGGAAGCGTGATCACCCCCCCGAGAGCAGCTCTGATCTTTGCCCAGCACCGACCTGCCCACCGAGGACAGGGGCGAGACCTGGCTATTGCGGCTCACAGGACCTTTCCTACTGCACTTGGGCATCTCTCATATGAGAAGCTGTTATGGGAAGATCAAGTGGGATCAACGCCTTATTCATCCCTTGCTCCAGTGCCGACTGCTACCTGGGATGTGTTTACTGCGTGTCCTAGCAGCAGCACAGCCCTCCCTCCCCGCCCTGAGAGCACTTGCTCCCACGGGCTGGACTGGTTTCCCCAGTGGCTCCCGCAGCCTGTCGGGGCGGACTCAGGCTGTGCCACTTGGTTTCGGACCCCAAACTGGGCCAGCTAGGGAACATAACCCCCATGGTGACACGTCTGGGTGGCACAGCCCTGCACATCAGAAAACGCCTCTTTCAGAACGCCTGTGACTTCTCGGGTCTCTGGTTAAAGGCAGGAACTCCATAACATCAATAGCCAGTCACTGGAATTGCAAAGGAACAATGCAGCCGGTGATCCCAACTGACAGCAGAGCCGTGTTGTCCTACCAGGACATGCCACACCTCCCGCGGCCGCCTCCATCCTCACCACCTCTAAAGCAACCAGAGCTGTAGGTTGGGGCAGTTTCCCTGCTAATCCTCCTGGATAATCCTCAGGCATCCCAAAGTCAGGGCAGTTTCTGTGCCTGTCCAGGCTTAGCTGTCCCTCTGCTTTCTCTGGGCTGCACCCCCCCAGGGTGGCTGGTGATAGTGGCTGTGTGCTTGACGTGTGAATTGCCACAGGGAACAGCTAGCCACACTGCTACAGACCCTTCCCAACTGCTTTCTGGCTGTTTTCAGCTCGGTAACTGGTTTTCCCCTCTGGTTTGCAGGATTTAGCCTCTGAGCGGCTGAATGGCAGAGGTAATACCCACGGGAGCTGGGGGTGTGGGTGCTGTCAGGCTGGGCCTGGCGACGCAGGACCACGCTTCTCTCCGTTGCAGGTCCCAGCAGAAGACGCAAAGCTCCCACAGCGCTGGAGTCCTTCAAGTGCATCTTCATCCCCATCCTGGCAGCGGTGCTTAGCCTCATCTGCCTGGTTACAGTTGGGTTCCTGGGTACGGCTCCTACTCTCCTCTCCCCACTCCTCCGGCCGCTGCT
>NW_010236595.1:24165-24610 GCF_000690775.1 Eurypyga helias
CCAGCCCCGCCAGCTCGGCGCTGAGCTCCCCCTTTCCCTCTAGTCAAGGTTTACCTGGACAACCACTACTTCTTCTGCAAACAGCCCCTGAAGCTGGTGCCGCTGCAGCGGGTGTGTGATGGGCAGGTGGACTGTCTGGAGGGCGAGGACGAGGCCAACTGTCCCCAGTGGGTCCCTGAAGGGCCACCAGCAGGCGGTGAGTCTGGGAGACCCTGCGAGAGCTGCGGAGGGGCTGTGCTGCTGCAGCCAGCCTCCCCCTGCTCAAGTCACCTGTGCTAAAGCCGACTTTCTGTCCGTCTCCAGCCCGTGTTTCCAAAGACAGATCCATCCTGCAGGTGTTTAACAAAAACACCGGAGCCTGGTCCTGCATCTGCCACGACCACTTCAACCTGGTGCTAGCGAAAGCAGCCTGCGAGCGAATGGGCTACAGGAGGTACATGGCTGC
>NW_010236595.1:24627-24885 GCF_000690775.1 Eurypyga helias
TACCCCTCTCACAGAAAAGCTTTTTGAGCGGTGCTCTGTTTACTTACAAAGCACTCAGAGCTCTGCACTAATGGGTTCAGCCCATCCCCACGTCCCTAGGGGCTGGCTGCTCTCTGTGCTAGGAGCCCTGGCAGCTTCCCAGGTAAGCCCAGTACAGTGCTCAGCATCCCCTGCTGTGTCCCCAGCCCATGGATACCCTGCCCAGCTCCCAGACCTCACCCCCACCTCCCCACAGCCCCCAGCAGCGTGAACACACGC
>NW_010236595.1:24925-25580 GCF_000690775.1 Eurypyga helias
CAATGCAGTGCTCCTGGGGAGGAACCCAGGGCACTGCGCTGCCCCTATAAAGCCCCAGGAGAGCAGCAGTGGGGTTAGGGTGTGGGGCTGGGCTGGGGGTGTCGCTCAGCTGTGAGCAGGGCTGGTCCTTGCAGCTGGGATGAAGCTTCATCTCACCCACCTGCATCCGCCTCGCTCGCTGCCCCGGGCTCGCAGCCGGGTGCAGTGCTGCTTCCAGCTGAAGGGGGTCAAAGCCAAGATTTTGGGAAATAGCGAGCTGGTCCTGCCTGCTCGGTATCAGCCTGGAGTAATGCAGAGTTTGAGCTGAGTTAGGGGTGCACGAGGGAGAAGGTGGTCTGGGTTCTGATGTTCTGATATCTGAGCCCTGCCAGGAGCCTAGATGGTATTTTCCAGTTCCAGAAAGTCAAATATTGAGGCTTTGAGCAAATCTCAAATCTCACAAAAGGTAACAGCAGAGATCCTCCAGGAGCGATCTGCCCCTCTCCTCCCTGAATAGTAGGGAATAGTCTCCCTTGAAGACACTCTAGTCCCTGGTCCTGGGGTCAGTGGCCAGGGCCCCCACCCTACCACCGGACCTTTTGGCACCCCTGTTTCCCTCCCCCAAGGAACCCCCTTTTGCTATGGGATCTTTCTCTTGCTCACTGCCGCAGGGTCC
>NW_010236596.1:0-100931 GCF_000690775.1 Eurypyga helias
ATCAAGCCAGTTTCTTATCCACTGAATGGTCCATCTGTGACATCCAGACAAGGATGTCATGCGGGACAGTGTCAAACACTTTGCACAAGTCCAGGTAAATTACATCAGTTGCTCTCCCTTTGTCCACCAAGGTCGTGAGCCTATTGTAGAAGACACAATCTGCCCCTGGTGAAGCCATGTTGGCTGTCACCAGTCAGCTTCTCGTTTTCCATGTGCCTTAGCATCATTTCCAGTAGGATCTGCTCCATGATCTTGCCAGGCACAGAGGTGAGACTGACTGGCCTGTAGTTCCCTGGGTCTTCCTTATTTCGCTTTTTAAAAATGGGGGTTATGTTTCCCCTTTCACAGTCAGTGGGATCTTTACCAGACTGCCATGAGTTCTCAGATAGTATGGATAGTGGCTTAACAGCTTCATCCACCAGTTCCCTCAGGACCTGCAGATGCATCTTGTCAGGTCCCGTGGACTTGTACATCTTCAGGTTCCTTAGGTGGTCTCGAACCTGGTATTCTCCTACAGTGGGCTCTTCTTCATTCTCCCTATCCCTGCCTTTGCCTTCTGTGACTTGGGTGGTATGGCTTGAGCACATGTTGGTGAAGACTGAGGAAAAACGTCGTTGAGTACTTCAGTCTTCTCTATATCCTGGGTAACCAGGTCTCGCATTTTCTTTCAGAGAGGGCCGACATTTTCCCTAGTCTTCCTTTTGTCACTGATCTACCAATAGAAGCTTTTTCCCATTGCCCTTGATGTCCTTGGCCACATTTAATTCTATCAGGGCTTTAGCTTTCCTAACCTGATCCTGGCTGCTTAGACAATTTCTCTCAACAATCACTCTCTTAGAGCAAGAAATAAAGCCTTCCAAGAAATAGGATGCAGTGAGGAGAGGGGAAAAAGAGAAAGGACAACACAGGCAGTTTTCAGTATAGGAAAAAATAAGAAATATGTGTCTCTGATTACTTAATGTATTGGCAAGCTGATAGTGGTAACCTTGTTTTGCTAGAACCAATGGATGAGCGAAGACCACGTCAGAGGAGCATTGGTCTGAAGAGTATGTACAGGTAGGTATGCGCGGAGGACACTGTGGAGTTTTAGATTACCTACACCGTGACAGAACATGCATCTATAGTTAGTGAGAACATCTGCACAGTGTTCACAGACAACCAAAAATGTAATGTTAGTACAGAAAAGGAAAGGACTCGAGAATAACACTTCAAATATTTAAGATACTGTCACATAAGGGTGTGAAGCATCATGGCATACAGCACTGTATTTAGGATTAATCAAGCACTGTTGGGAAAAGGTAGTTATTGGGAAAGAGAGAATATCGTGATCAGCACAGCAGAAAGGACAGAAAACATAGGGAGGCTTCGCGCCAAGAAAACCCGCAAAGATGAGGCCATTTAGACGTGGTGACTCTTTAAGTAAGGATTCTTTAGTCAGCATTCCTTGGGATTGGAGAACGGCAGGGCACTTAAGGCGGTTAAAAGCATCTAAAAAAGTCTTCACCTGAAGATGTGCACACAGATATGTGGCGTTTGCTCTGCTACTCGAGGCTCAGGCAGAGTTAAAGCGTTCTCATCAATACCTCTGTTTCCTTCAGTAAAACTCATGTTTGATTAGACCCAAAGTGCATCTTCTGCTCATTGCCTAAATTCCGAAAAGAGGATTTTATTTTACTAAATCACAGATTAATGATTTCTAGCACATTAAAAAGGGGCATTTTTCCAAAGCTGCTTCTGTGTAATCTGTCTGTTAAATAAGAATCTTCCTGGCATCCTGAAGGAAATGACATTCTATTTAAACATGTTACCTGCTGATCTACTGGAGAAGCAGGCCAGCAGCTTTTTTGTTTGGTTTGTGTATGCATGTGTGTGTGGTTGTTTCATGGCTCCTGGGTAATGTTACCCGTATTTTTCTGTTTGGAGAATCACTTTTCCCTACGCACTCACCAACCAACATGAAACCACCTAATTATATTTTCATAATCATGATTAAAAACCATCTAAATTATCCTGCTTGATGTACTCAAAGAGTTTGTTGATTGCTTTTTGATGTGTATTAGAGCTTTTTGCAGAGCCACATCAAATGGTTTGCTCCACAATGAAATAAAAAAATCTTGTAATATACATATGCACATCTTTAAAAAAAACATATATAATTTATATTCTGCTAATTAAGCTACATCAAAACCAAGTCTATCCCCATGAAATAATTGTGTAAAAGGTACTCACCTATTACAAGAACATTAATTTCCACTTTACTTTTTTTTTTCCAAGTATCGATTTTATCTTATACAAGGCAATTCAGCATTTCAAAGCCTCAGAGTCTCAAAGTGTTTTTCCACATCCATGGAGACCTTAAACCTTGAATACAAAATCAAGTTTTAGAATAGAAAAATCAAGTAAATAATATTTTCATGTAGAATATACTCCTTCTGCATAATGGATCACAGACATTTTAATTTTTTTTCTCTGTGTTGTTTCCACATATTAAATATGCCACACCAATTCTTGACAAAAGCTCTGTTCGCTGCAGAGAAGGTGTTGAAGAAAGGAGGGGAGAAAGGAGTTTGCAGAATTTACTTCTGATCCTTGGACTGAGGCTGACACATGGCCTGTTTTACCAGGAGACCATCACAATGTTCAGATGTAGGTTTGGTGCTGGTCTGGCTAATCCTGAAGACTGTGTTGAGACAACATCATGCAGAATTTAGTGGAGGCTGGGATCCCTCAAAACACTGAAGGACTTTATTAGATCAGTCCATGAGCACGTTGGAGTTAAGATTTGTTTCATGACTGTCCAGCACCGATCACAAAGTCAGCACTCATTAAATAATAAAAATACGATACTCTAGGAAAACAATTAAATAATTCAAACTGGCTACTTGATATCAAATGTGTTGTCATATCAAATATTCATGCGAAATAAATCTGTAGGTGTGTCTGAATGAATGGAGTGAAAGTACAACTGGCGATGGTTTGCCACAGTTTGACAGCCAGTGCTCCAAAGCAAGAGCAGAGAGGTTTATCACGTACAAAAGCGTCCTCCTCCACTGTCACCTTCCTTAGGTATGTGTCTGTGTAGGCTGTCTCTCCTCTCCTGGAAAGCTGTAACCTGCTGCCACTTGATCTGTGGTATCACTGACAACTGTGGGGTATTCAAGTACAGCTCCATTCATCCATGTGTTTCCAGTTTGACTTTCAGTAAATGTTTAATGATCCTTTTCAATTACTGGACCAAACACTATTTGACAAGAATGCACCTTGTCTAATCCTTGCACTTAGACAGGAATGCATTTTTTAGATAGCACTTAGTATCTCCAATGTTGTCATGATATTTGTGAACGTACTCTCAGGTTGATCTTAATGACCCCATTACAAAGGTCTTCTCATGCCTTGCTGCGTTATCGTCACTCTTTTCTTGACTCTGCTGATAAAGAGCTGTCAGACTTTACCTGGGAACACTCCTGAACTCAGCATCCCACGTTCAAGCCCTAAGAGGACGTTGGCTACACTGGTATGGCTGTAACTGGTGTTGGAGAAATCTGTTCCCCACATGAGACCATGCAAGGCTGATCCTGTGGCTTTTCCAGCTCTGTGTGATCTCCCCTGTGTCCCATGTGCGTCGTGCACCCCTCTGCTCTGTCTCAGGCACCCCTCAGCGTCCATACCAGGGAAAGGTTTCAAATACAGTGTGGCCTCACTCTGGTTGCTCCTGCTGGGCTTGATGTCCATGGGAGCCAGGGCATGCAGCAGGAGAGGCTGTGTGCTGCAGGGAAGCATGGACCCAGTTGTCAGGACCCAGCCCACACAGAAGACACACGGATATATGAAATCAGAGAGATGAAGGAATATTGCTATTCAAATGACTTGGCCAAATACTTGGCAAGTAGGCAATTAAATGAGACATTGTGGGATAAGGCTACAGAGCTGTGACCGCCCCTTTACATCCACAGGTACTTTCTGTAGTTCTGAAGACAGACAATGAATTCCCTCTCTAATACAATGCTCACATCCTCTCCCTCTCAACTATCATCCCTTCAACCCATCAGGGTATGAAAACAGATTGTCTGCCCGACCCCTTCCTCCGCAGTAATGAACAAAAAATGGGATATGACAGCCCCTTGATGGGCTCTGGAGATGCTCTCGGAGCATGCTCAGCGTATCCTGGCTAGACTGAGTTCCTTGTAAAACTCTCTGAAGGCTCAATTTTATTTTAAAATACTTCTGGAAAAGCAACCACCACCATTTCTATATTGCATCAGCCTAGGGGTTAGAAGTAGGAAACTCACCTTCAGTTCCTATCCTTGCTGGAAAAAATTCAAACACACTTCTAGTCATTAGACTATAGGTTTTTCTGGGAACACTTCCTCATGAAGCTGCACTACTGTGCAAAAAAATGGTTTGAATGCACTGCGAGAAGGAAAAAGGGCGAGCAAAAGCATGACTCCCCAGACTAATGATTAGGCAGCTTTTTCGGAAGTAGGAAGAGGTAGGCTCCAGTCATTCCTTTTGTTTTGTGCTTTACCTCATGCCTGTTTCGTATCATGTCCTTGTTCTTTCAGTTAAACTGGTGCATTTTGGCATTTTGAACAAGAAATTATGGTCTGGTACCGACCTACTGTGCATGCTCACGATGTTCTGCCTATGCAGTGATTTTATTCTGTGTATGTCAATGAAGGAAGCTGAGGTTTCTCATCTATTTTCACTGATATGGGATGGGATCTATGAGACTGATCCAGTCGCAGTGAAAATTCCTCTTTTTGTCAATTTTTCCCACCCCCCCAGCCTTTTTCACAGTGTCATCTTTTATTAAGATCACATTAGCACTTCTGGAACAGCCATATTTTATCAGGATCTCTCAAAAGAGGATGAGTCAGACCATCTGATTTTATTTTGTTAAGTTCATTTTTGATTTGCCGAGCTTAGCTCAGAACGAACACATCTTGTCCAATTTATCTTTAATATAATACAGACGCTGGCACAGGCACTGATCTTGGTTACACTAGTGTAAATTTGGGGACAAGCCAATGGAGCGCTGCCAGGGCCATATTAAAATTTCACTTCTAGCGTGGCTAGAACTGCTAGCTTCTCAGGAAGCAGGCTGCCGGGGTAGGACGAGCCAACGTACCACACTTCTCAACAGCTCTGCAATTCTCTCTTGGTTGGAGAATAGCCCAGGTAACACAATACAACCGAAGTCAGATGGGGCCAAAAGGCTGCTTTACGTAGCCTGAGGCTGACTGAATTGCTAGTTCACATAAGCCTTGACTGACGGGGATAAGCTGGTGGGATTTAATCAGTAAAGAGGGAAAAATGAAAATAAACTTTGTACGGATGGCAAGAGCCATGACTAGTCAATGTATTTATCACCTGGCTATTTCCCAGAGTCATACAGTAAAACAAAGAAGAAATGAACAGCATCCAACCTGTCCAAATTGTATTTGCTCAGAATTAGCACACACAATAAAACCTGTATTGGGAAAAGGCAAATGGATGCTGTCATGGCTTTTCCCAGAAAAGAGTTCTGTATAATTCCCCCCCAGTTTAAGTGTACCCCAACATTCTGCCCTAAATGCTAAAAATGTAAATTACTTACTGATTTATTCAGCCACCTAAGTACTCTGATATATCAAGATTCTGATGAATTTTCAGATTTTGGCTCATGCAATGTAACTTAAAAAAGGCAGCTGACAGTAGCTTAGCTTTCCTGGAGACTCAGAGTGAATAATTTGCACTCTATATATAAAACTTCTGTATTTTTTATGTATTTTGTAGGTCTGAAGGCTGCTTGTCATCTCTCACGTCACTGAAGCCAGAGCACATGATACAAAATCCTCTTCATACGTACTTCGTGCTAAATCAGTGATAAACACGGGGTAAAACTGACCCTACTTCTGTGGAATGAATCATGACAAGCCTGGGTTGGTGGGAGTGGCAGCCTGCTGTAAACATGGATACCTCTGTAATTATTGATTTACAGGACTTCCCTGTCTTTGATCAGTTATCTTCCTACCCTTTGCATGTTTATTTGCTTGTTTAATGTTGCCTGTGCTCTAACTTGCGGGCTCTGTGGATTAACGATTCACTTTGTAAAATTTTGTAGTGGCGTCTTGTACTCTCTTAAGAGTCCTCAGAAACCTCTGCAAAGCAGAACAGTAAGGTGTGGGTTTGCAGTCTTTGTGGAGCTAAAATGCCTGTCAAAGTTCATGCCGTTGAATATATGCAGTGCTTTTGCCATCTTACCCTGAATATTTGAATCAAAGTTTAATTTCTCAAGTATTTTACAAATGTTTAATCCTTTCCACAAATAAAATTCACCATTAAAATACACAGTGCACTTTACTGCCAAGAGTAATAGTCTGGGATGAAGCCAACACTATGGATGAATGGGGTCTGCCAGGCCTCCAGGCTTTACGCGGGACCTTTGGGACTGCCTCCCTGAAGGTTCCAGTTGTCGCTCCTTGCAAGGTAAGCCTCACAGCTCCAGAGTGTGGAGCTTTGGTCCTCTTTCTCCTGCTTGTGACCTCTGTCTGGCACAGTGTCTGGCCCCGTCTCACTTGGCTGAGCCGCGTCCATGCGGAGACAGGGATGGCTCCATCCATGTGGTGTCTGCGGAGAGAGGGGTCCTGTGCCTGCCCTGTAGCTCCCTTCTGCCCTTGAAAGACCCTACAAAACCTCAGCTTCTGTATCTTACTAAAGTAGATGGTAATGTCTTTTTCTCCAGCTGTTTCTGCTTTCACCAGATACTGCTGGAGTCAGAGGAGATTTGGGGCTGGATGCCAAAGGCCTGGGGGCTGTGATGGGTTTCCACTCACTGACTGCACACTCACTGTCGGGACCCCAGGCAGACTGAGAACCACAGGCAGAACCCACAGATGTGTACCCCCAGTTTTATCATCGCTTAGGTGCACACACCCTGGCAGCAAACTTCTTTCTCCAAGAACCGAAGAGGTTTCCCCTTGTGCGCACCAGAGGTGCTCTCTTTCAACAGTGATGGAGCAGTGAGCGTGGAGCCAGGGCTGTCAACCCGGCGATGGTGCTGGATATTCCACTTTGCACCTCTGAACCCTGCTGGCGAGGTGATGGGGTGATTTTCACCCTGGGAATGGGGAGAATGATCACCCAGCTGTTCTTGGCGAATTGCATGGCTGGAACACCATTTACAAGCTTCTCACACAGGAACCTGCCCCTTATACCCAGACAGCGCAGCACAGCCTCTCTGACGAGGGCATTTCCTAGGCAGATAGTCAAGAAGATTTCTAAAGCTAGCTGATGGCTCTGAAATAGAAACAAGATAATATTGCCTTTCTCATCCTCTGTGGTCTGTGGGGAGGGAATAGAGACAGCCACCACTCATTTAGCAAGAGCAATTCAATTTTTAAGAAATGGGAAGAGACACTAAAAAGCACTCTACGACTTAGGGTCATTTAAGCAGATAGTGCTGAAGCAAAACCTATGATTAAGAGCAGCAATTATTTTTATATACATTATTACTTATTATTCAAATTCATTGCAACTGGAAAATAATGCATCTATCACATTCATTTTCTACTCATTTTCTTTTAAATAAACCTTACAAATGTTATAAAGAGTTTGAAACATAATTGCTAGCATGACTACCCTATCTGCAGCCAAATAAGCATTTTTTATTAGACCTCATTTTACAAATGGAATATGGCTTGCAAGTTTGAATTCAATCCTTCTCTGCTCAGCACTAAGCCATACATTGGAGGGGTACAGCATTTAAATGTTGCCAAGATACCTTTGCAACCAAAAGGGCGAGAGAAAGTTCAGTTCTGTAAAGTGAAGGCTTAGGTTCTGGAGAGTAGAGCCAAATCCGTGGAGAAAATCCTAAAATTGCAAATACTGTGGATTTAGAGTGATCCTAATGATGGATTTTATTATTTAGATGTAATAAAAATTCAAATGATGTGAAAAATAGTAAAACCTCTATTTTAGTGTGAGAGATTGAAGTGTTTTTAGACTATGCTACATGAATGCCAATATAGACAATAGAGTTTTGATAGCTATTCATCTAACATTTGCAGAAAGACACTAACAGTATATCACCCTTCTCTGCCAGCTGCAAACACATAATATCATTCACAAATTATGTATTTAGGTTTTGGGAACATGAGATATTTTTTGTAATGCTAATACCAAGACTGTGTGTCCAGAGATACTGAACAGAGAGTCTCTGGCCCAATCCTGACGTCTTTGATATTTCTGTTGACATCAAAAGCAAGAACCATATGCAAAGGGTTTAGCACTTCCATCTGTAGATTGCTATCAAATTTGCTGGGTTTTCTCACTGTTACGTGATTTGTTTTCATTTGGTAAATCACATCAGTTAAGTTGTTGCCCTTTCCATTCACTGCAGTTACCCGAAAGTCTGCTGGACATCCTCTGATGGAGTTTTTATGGGAATGCTACTCCAGGCTTTAAACACTAGGTCAGTCTCGTCAAAATATCCTTTTTTGTCATCATGCCTCATTACTGTGAGGGGACTCTGAGCAACCAACATGAGTCAAATAAGCACGAGGCTGTGGAGGATGATGTGCACATCCTTTGTTCTAGGACTACTTACAAGCAGTGAAACTCAGAGCTGATATCTTCCTCTCACTTAATAAAATTGCCAGAAGGGAAATACCTTCACTGTCAGAATGGCTATGTGAGCAGATAAATTAGGATTAAAAGGCATTTTTAATGAGCTTTCTAAATTGGTTATAATAGAGAATGCATTGTAGCACGTTTGTGACCCCACAGTGCTACCTCGGCATGGGAAAGATGGAAAAGAGCAAAGATTGGACTCAAATAACTTTATGTAAATAGGTAATTTGTATGTGAGATAACAAACTTGAAGAATCTGAAAACCCCTACAGCAAAGAGCCAATCCCAAAAATGACATCATTATGGGATGGGACACTTTAATAGGGATGACGTACCTCTACACCAAAACCCAGAACCTGCGGCAGAGATTCATAAGCTACCAAAACCTGAATAAGCAAGTCCATGTGGCACAGCGCGATGCTGTGGGGAGCTACCAGCTTGGGCTCCAGTCTGGGATATTCTGTATTGATACTGTGCCGAAGCTGAGTCATACAAAGACCTGCCTTCTACACCGCCAGCTTTGGAGTCTGAGCACGTCGCTCCACCGTACTTCTAGTGCTATTGTAGGCAATATCTGCTGGAGAGATACAGACCCAGGCGATTTCGATTCTATTGCAAGCTCTGGCAACTCTCTACAGTGTGACATTTAACACAATTTGTTTCAGTTCTTTGTTTTCATGTCTAAAATTAGGATAAAAGAATAATTATATCCCTTTGTAAAATGTATCTGAATTAAAAAAAAAAACCAAAAACTGATATATGAATAATTCTTTGATTCTTAATTTATTCTTGATAAAGATTTGAGGAAGGATTTTAATTAATAGGGAGAATAAGTAAATAATCCTATTGTGAGGGTTGAAATAAATCAGTTTTAACAAGTCTTCATAGTCTGTCCATTCTAAGGGGCTGATGTTAAACTGGGCACTTGTCTGCTTCAGAAAGAGGGGCATAATTTTACAGGAGAATTTATTTTTGAGAGGGAAGAGCAGACTGCATAAATGAGATATTAATATTTCCTTCATTACAGCAAGGTCACACGCAGCTGCGTTTTCAAAACCCAGGTGTTCTGCACTTTAGGCAGTAGGTGCTCAGACAGATCTCTGCATGCTGCTCTGGCTAGGAGTTTTCAACAGCTATCTTAAACGCTGATCTCTTCTAAAAATATGACCATATAATTACACGCTCAGATACTAAGAATTGTGACGATGGTGACTGGAGGCATGTGTACTGGTTCCCTGCTGGACACTTGGAAATTAGCAGTCCTTGCCTTTACTTCTCAACGGGATTGCTACAAACATTGGCCTGTCGTTACAGATGGCTTCCTTATCCTCTGCCTAGCAGTGACAGAAAAATGATGCACCCAATTACTAGTGCCACTTAAAAAAAAAAGCGCACAGATCATTAGTTTGAATGGGCGTGCAGTTCTGACCTAGTGTGTCATTTACATATTATAATGAGTCATTAGCATATGCTAATCACAAGCCTGAGCCTAGCCCTGGCACTTTTAAAATATGCTGGATGATGCTCCATAGATGCTGGCTGGTGTTGGCTGTGCGCTGGATGCCGGCTCCTACTTCGAGCAGCAGCCTGGGCTGGCTGGCTCCAAATGTGGTACCAGGAGAAGTCAGCATTTCTCTCTGTGGGAGGGACTGCTGAATCAGGTTTAACCACAAGTGGAGGATTTTTGAGGGAAAGCATGTTACAAGAGGGCAAGGGAGATTTCTGGGGACTGGTCATAACTGGCAACCCTCTGTGATCTGCAAGAGAAGCCGCTCAAGAATGGATGGAGACCTGCAGACCTTTTGTAAACATGACAGTAACATCTAGTCCATTCAGCAGAAAGATACTATCAGGAAGAAGGCAAAGCACCAAACCCCTGGCATGGTAGTTGAACATCTACATGGCAGGCCTTGAAAATGCCATCAGTAAGAACAAAACATGCTGAAGATTAATTTCTCCCAGGCCCCACACTTCTAAAAATGTTTTAAACTTGGCTTGCTCGTCTTGGAGTCCTGTCTCCACAGTTTCACTTACATTTGCTGCAGGAGGGACACAGCTCCTCCCTGGCTTACCTTCTGCCTGCCACCACGGGGAAGAGGGCAGGGGACCCTGGCTGCCCCTCACATCGTGAGGGGTGGGTAGAGGAAGGATTCACTTGCCTCCAGCTGAGCCTGCTGGAGTGCCTTGGCTGTTGCCTTCTAGGGTGGAGGAGTCACAGCCCTTGATTTTCCTTTTTGCCCCTGAGATTTCAGGCTGTCCCAATTGGTTCTAGTTAGTGGTGCTTCTGAGACACTTTTCCTATTGGGTTTGGCCAGACCCCATCACCTATCCTTCCTAGGGTACATCCACCATACCATATAGCATCTTTCCTATTAGGAAATACAGTTTAGCAAGCATGAGAGCTACAGTTGGGAGCTTTAGCTCAGGGGAGATGCCTCCACCTCAGCACAAACATTGCTGGTGTTTCCCTTTTCCTTGGGCTGGGCTGCCACGGAGTGGAGCAAGGCAGTGTCACATGCCTTTCTTGTGATTTTTGGGGAACTGTCCCTTTCTTCCACAGTCTGAAAATGGTGGGTGCAATAGGAGATTTATCTTCCTTCACACTTATATTCCTCTCCCACTGAGAGTCTCTCCTACCATTATACCTCTCCAGGTAAGAAGTGTGAAGGCTGAAGTGTGGAAGTCACTCGGCTGAATGCACAAATCCAGAACAACCTCCACAGCACACACGCAGCCCTTCCAGCCATGGTCTCCTCTCCTAAAGGAGTGTAATGGGTGAGTAACGGGGAGTTGACTGGAAGTGGTGCTCACCATGTGCAGCTCACTGCAGCTACGGGGCATCTCCTTCCCAGCTACTGATACCCCTGCCCACCTTCCCTCTCATGGGGAGGGGAGCCACACTCAGTCCTGTATACCCTCAGCACTCAGAAATCATGTCAGAGGCTTATTAATCATGGGATTGGCATTAAAATCGCAGGATATTAAAAATAGCACACTTTGTGCTTTCTGATTTGGGAGCAACCAAATGGTCAGAATCCCTAGGGCTTTTCCTGCAAGCGTTCCATGTTGCTGGAAAGAAGGAAAGGAGGAAAGAAGACTTGCACTCTCACGCAAGTCTTCTGATTTCAGGGGCTGGGGCTGCAACAAACCAGACAGCAAATCTTGTGGAAATTATTATAAAATTTGGCAATGCTGCACATGTTTTTTGTCCTTGGGCAGAATAAAATGGGCACATATAAGGGCTGAGCCTAACTGAAGCTTTAATTTCTTTCTCTTGACTCTGTTTTTTCTAATTCCTCCTGATCTCCATTCTGTCACACACAGCCACCCAGAAAAACATGATCCCTGTGCTTTTTCGCCTTAAACTCTACGTTGCCTCATCCTGAGATTTCACTGCCCACTACCAGAGATGATGACTATTATTACGTGACTCTCTGTACAAGTTTCACTGCAGCCAAAGTATCCTGTTTTTCAAACAAACTTCTATCAAGTAGAAGTGATTAGCCAAATTAATGTGAAGTTAATGTCCCAAAGCAGCACAATTTGTTCTCAGAACTTCACGCGACATTTAGCTAACAGCTTAAAGAAAGGGTTCCATTTGATAAAGTGATCAGAAAGAATCACAGCAATGAGCTCGGATATGCAGGGCTTGGTATAGTTTTTTCACCACCATAAATTAAAGAATAAGTATCAAATAGTGTATTTAGCCAGGCAAGCATATGCAAAAAGAGGAAAAAAAAAAAAAAGCACAATTTGGTAACTTTTTCACTGTTTCCATGGGTATCCTGGGAATGGTAGCTCTGAGGGCCACCAGCAGAGAATGGTGCTGGGAAAGGTGGGAGAGGTTAGGCATAGGAAGGCCAGAATGCCAAACTTGAGGTGGAGGTCCAGGTCCTTCAGCCCTTAACTTGTTAGTGACAACAAGCATTTAATGAAAGAGCTCACTACTCTTTCTTATGCAATAGCTTTTTGCTTATGGAAATCCGCGTCCTAATCACGTTTGGAGCAATGAAAGTCTGTCATAGGACCAAGCACGTCAGCTGTTTCCAAAAAAGTTTGTGGAAGAGCCTACCTTAAAAGATGCTGAACACTTGTTAGTGGTCTTTCCCGCAGAACAGATCCAGAGAGAGGGAAGACCAGGAAGGTAGTCCTTTTGCAGGTGCATTGCCTGAGCTGCCTGGGGAAACACACACAACACCTGCTCAGGCACTACCTGACTGGAGTGGAACCACTGCAATTAGTCCCTCATTTTAATGAGCACAGAGTCAGTCACATCTTTTTTAAATCACCCCCTTGTGATTTTATCCTTTGAAGTGCTGTTAATCCTCAGCTACCAGCAAGATCAGTGAGGACAGGTGTGCTGGGCACCTTGCAAGATCAGGGCAGGTCTATATGGCTCCTTGTTTATAGTTTTCAGGGTCTACTTCAGCTGCAGATGAGGCCCTCCCAGGGGGACCATCTTCTATTTGCCAGAGGGGTAGACGGTGCCTATGACACATCTGACTGACCATTTGACCCAGTATGGCCCAAAATGGCAGTGTGGCCATTCCAGGTGCATGGATTTAGATTAACTTGTAGAAATCTCTCAATTTAAGCATGCATCTTCTCTGGAAAGATGATTCCATGTTCTTTAGATCTAGGCTCGACACTTGCCCCACATCCCTAGAACTCATCACATAACTGTGTCTCACTCTGCCCATTCACCTCAGCTAATGCAGGTAAAGTATAAAAAGGCTTTCAGTACTGAAAGTGTTCGGAGGATGATTGTCTGTCTGTCGAGCCGAGCGATTCTGCCAGCACTCCAGTGTTAAAGAAATCCTGTAAATTAACATTCCATCAGCTACAAATCCAGCAACTTTGTGGGAAGCTTTTAAGAACATATTCCGTGGTCAGATGATTGCATATTGGGCTAGAACCAAAAGTGATTAAACGTTGAAATTAGAAGCCTGTGAAATAAGCCGGGATCCCTAGAAAATCGGTGCACAGCTTATTGTAAATTTGATTATGAATTTTTTAGGCACTAAGTAGACAAAATTACTGTTAATCACATGTAAATTGAGATACTGGAACTAATCCATTGAAATTAGTGGGATTTTTGCCATTGATTTCCACAAGAGCAGGATCGGGCCTGCTCTGAGCAAGGAATGGGAGGTGGAAAATTAATATCTTGAAGAAGAAAGACTTAGGCCAGGTCTCAATATCAAAATGATGGATGGCTCAGTAGGTAACCAACCCTCGACTCTTTCTCTCTCCCCAAAAAAAGCATCATTAGCTGAAAACCTGTGCCAAGCTCCAGTGCCACTTCTGTTAAAAAAAAATTAAATTTCTGATAGCATGATTTATTAACTATCAAAAGTCAAAACCGGAAACTCATTTACGAGATACGTGCTAACGGGATGTTTGGTAACTGGCACAAGAGGTAGAAATCCATTCTGTAATGGGGTGCCGATAGAAGGGTTTCGTTTGCTGGAAGCGCCTCTGTGGGGTGCCCAGGTCTTTTCTCCCTGCCGTGTTCGGATGGCACGCGTAACCTGTGGAGGCATTGCAGCCAGAAGCCAAGGAAGCATCCTTACTGCAGACAGAGGTTTCTTAAGAACAGCTAACATGTTCAGGTAATATACGGACAGAACCTCAGAATTAAAAGTAAAAAACAGCTGCATTTCAGAGTGAAACAACAGCAAGCTAAAGAAAGAATTTTTTTTTTACTATCCGGAGTTCAGTCTCAGTATGTATTTACCTACTGCAGCATTTGGGAATAAGTAGGCACAGTTTATGAATCAATTATTGATGATGCTGTAACCCCCACCATGGCAGGCCAGAATGCACAAATGGCCTTTGCACTTTTAAGGTACAACCATCCAATATTGATCACTATTTCCTGTGCTGTTTAACCTCGTGGACAAATCATTACCAGCTCACATTTATGGAAGCAGAGATTCCCTAATTCTCCTTTCCCCCTTTCCTGGACTCAGCACAGCAACCAAGGGCAGAATGAGAAGGGAAGTTAATAATCACTTTAAGCTGCCTCTGCACCATATTCTCAGGCTACTGGAGATCCTTGGCAAAAATTCATCTGGAGCCTGGCTCTGCACTGCTCTAGCTGAGTCCTCATTCCTGAGGACTCATTCGAACAATGACAGCCATCGGCCATGGCTTACCAGCCGTGCTGCTCCGTCTGTTTTCTCCTGTTGCATATGCCAAAGCCTGGTGGAAGTGTCTTTACCCTGCCTGAGAAATCCCTTACATAAGGTATATTCCCCAGAGGCCCTTTATGCATGATTTACAGCTTCATTATGCTATCACGCAGCCTTAAAACCCACAAAGTCCCAAGCACCAAAAGCACAACTTGCACAGGTTCACGCTTTTCCTGCTCCAGTCCCTTCCGAACACAGTACGAGCTGCCTCTCCCTGCCTCCGCGACCCAACGCGATGCCCTGGCAGGTCGCAGCGATTTGACGACCGGTTGCAGGTTGCTGGTGATGCCCCTGAGGGAGAAGTGGGCTGGAGAAAAGGTCTGGAGAGCCCCTGGCAGATGCGGGAATACCTGCGATGTGGCCGGGTGACAAGAGGTTGCATCCAAGCGCTGTGGTCCTTCCCGTGTCATCTGATGCTAGAAAGTTTTCTCCTGTCAGCAGATAAGCCACTGCACAGTCTCAGCTGTCAAAAGAGAAGCAGCCTGAGAATCTAGGCAAATGTGAATTAAACACTGTGTTATGATAAGCATATTTCCAGCCATTATTTTCAGCTACCTAACAAGAAATCATTTCGATATCACTGGCTAAGTCTATATACTCACTCATTTGAATATAATGACTTTGGTTTCATCTGAAGACTTAAAATTTCTCTGGGCAAATTGGATATTTTTTTAAATCTTTCCGAATTGAAAAGTTTAGTAGCCATGGTTGATTTCCCATTTTGATGGGTACATTGCTCTCTTTAGCTATCTCTCAGGCAGAGTATATCACCTGAAGTGTGAAGCTCTATAAGCACAAATTATGCCTGATACTGAGCTGCCTTCTTTTTTTCCCCTAATTAGTAAAGTTAATTTGATTTAAATGGCAGTTCTGCTGAGGTACTTGTATTTATTCTGCTTTGAATTCACGAACGTTCTGAAAATGTTTTCAAAATATTAAATGAAGCTATCCATTTCCTGTGGTCAGGAAAAAAAAAAAACCTGAAAATTATTACTTGAACATGCTATTCCCAAACATTTTGAGAGGGATTGCTTTGCTTCTTTGCGTTATTCACAGGCTTTGATATTTTAGGATTGGTGACTTCTTTTATGTGGCAGAAAATTGCAAGTTTCAGCTACGAGGACCCAAGAAAAACATAAATCTCTTTATGAGAAGCACGTTGTCCTACGACAGTCTTTTTCAGTCTAGTGTGTTTTCAGACTTCTGTGGGTCCCAGCACTCTGACTATGGGGACCGCAAAAGGTAAGCAAAACCAGCATGCCCACTGCCAGTAAATTTTCATTTGCTGTGCAGAGATCCCCATCTCCAGCGATAAATCCTTAAGGGCCCACAAATTGAAAAATGTTGAAAACCACTGCCCTAGGAATTGTGCTCCTACCTTGGAGCTATCTTTGCTAATTGGGCAGAGCTGACAAGCAGGTCCAGTATGGTGAAGAGAGATCCCCAGGTTATTAACAACATGATGGCATCTGGAAGTTTTGTAGAGCAATAGAGCACAGCTCTAATCAAGGACCTTTTCAGCCTCTTCTATAGCCCATTTGTTAAAAATTTAGCGTATTATATATAATGCCCTCAGCAACTGACTCTGATGTATGTTCAACTGTGAAACATCTTTTGTAACTAAGACAAAGAAATTATTGTTTATTATCTGCCAGGTCCTTAGAATGGAATCTCCACAAAAGTCACCAGAATAAATGATCTATGTTTTCAATATCTATGAAATATTGATATCAGATGGAATTACTCTGCTATCCAAAGCCCGCTAAGCCGTGGACATTTTTTTCTGGATTTCACTGGGATTCTAATCATGGCCAAACTCTGCATAAGACAAAGGAGACGTGTCAAACTTAGGGTACTCAGATTTTAGGGGAAAAATAGGAAACAATGTGGTGCAAACATAACTATATTTCTATCTGATATGAAGTGATTTATTGTAAGTATTAGAATACAGTTTATTGTAAAGTATTGAAGCAGTTTGTTCTTTGTTTTTCCCCTTTACTTGGTGCAGCACAGGCAGAGTAAAGGATGTGTCCTGGCCGAATTCCAGTTTGGAAAATTACATTTTGCCTGACCCTAAATTCACCCTGCAGTGCCAAGAAAGAAGAATAAAAAGCCTCCACTCCTAAATCACTCTCTGTTGCTGTAATTATTAATCAGCAGGTACATCTGATGGCTTCCTTTAGTTTTTGGAAAAACGTATCATTGTTTGCAAGGCTTTTTATTAAGTTATTTTGCTTTCATTCTCTAGAAAGAAAAACATACTAAAAATATAAAATAACTGGTTTGGGGAAGCCTTTATTTGTTTCTGACCTAGTCTACATCTTCAGTAATTAATATTAGAGTAGTATCATCTCCTTGTCTTCAAATTTGTTTTTCAGTGTTTGACTGAAGAGTTCTGTCCTGACTTCAAAGAGTTCCATCCCCTGTTCTTCCTCAAACAAAAATTTGATTTAATTCTCAGAGGGCTTGTCTGGGTTAAAAGTGTCTGCAGATCAGTCAGGATTTCAGCTTTTTTGCCCTTATGGCCGCTGTGGCTTGTCTGCATCGGACTCTCAAGGACTGTTGCCAGAGCAGCTGCCGAGATGTCACCGTGCAGAGGTTGGGAGATGACCCTCAGGTAGCTGACAATGGTCCACAGAACCTGGCAGAGCGTTTTGCAGTTCCAGGAACGGCTCCAGCACATAATGTGCTGAGCGCCGTGGATTTGGGAACTCCTGTTTAAGGAGGTGTTTTAGCTAGTGGCTTTATTCCTGTAGCTGGGGCAGGAAAGTTCTTCCTTAAGCTTTTCCCAGGAAGGCTGAATTGCTGTGATCTCTTGTGTTATTCCCCACAATATCAGTCAGTGGTCTTGTTATGACACCAGAAGTGGGTGATGAAGGTGTGTGAGGAGTACATGCCATGTGGTATCAAGACCCTGTGCTTGCCACCAGACTGTGCACAAATGCTGTGAGGACATGGAGGTGCCAAGGAGGAGCACACGGCCCCAGCGCCGTACCAGGTGCTTGCCAGTATCAGTTCAGCAGTTCCCAGGGATTTCGTCTCGGTATTGCCGATGTCTGTCAGGCAGAAATTAAGCTAAACTGTGTTCAAATTCCTACAGAGTCAGTGTTCATGAATCTCAGGACTGGAGTGCCCTTCCAAGCCTGCTTTAGATCCAGAATTATTTTCCCTGAAGTCAAGGTCACATTAACAATCTCCATGTTTCTTCCTTAGTTATACAATCCAGCAACATTCTTGAAAATGATAAATAAAAATAAATTATGCAATCACTGCTCAATTTTTATGTGTGTGTCTTTATTTTTTTTGCAGTTAGAGCAGGGCAGCTCTGCACTGGAAGAAGTCACCAAGATACTGTCATTTTTAGGGGGGACTGTGCTGAGTAGTTACTTAGAGATAATAGACTCTCAAATTGGCCAGTTTTGATTTACAGACATAAATTAGTACTAAAAGTCTCTAATGACTTTAAACATTTTGTGTTGATAATTAAATTGTAAAAGGGGCTATAAATGGATGGGAAGAGGAGAATACATACCTGTTAATATTTATTATACACATTATGGACTTAAATATTTTGCAGAAGCAGGGAGACCCCTTGCACTTGGCAAGGAACAATGCCACACTAAGTGACAGAACCTGCCCTGAAGAGTCTACGGTTTTGAGATAGAAACAAAGCTTGCAGAGAGATGAAGTGATTTGCCTGGGATAACACTGTTGGTTCTCACCAAGGATGCTGCTTCCAGGTCCATGACCCCGTCCACTGCACCGCAGTATGCTGCACAGGACATAAAGGACAGGAATTGTAAGATATCAAGTTCCCACAATACTAAATAGAGAAATATTTTTACTTGTGTTCATAACAGGTTCGTTGTGCAAAAAAATGTTTTTTCCTACATAACCACCTCAATAATATGTGAGAGGTCACTTAGTCCTGCCAGCAGATGCTGTACATTCCAGAAAAATGCAAATAAGAGATTGACAAAATCAGGATCTTCTAAGAGGATCGTGTAGCTATGTTTTCATTTTCAGTGGAAAATGGCAGTTGCCTAGCTGAGTGTTCAGAAACAATCAAAAACACTCCTCAAGAGACATACAATTGATCTTAAAATCATAAAATATATAAATAATGCAATAATAATTGTAGTAAAGTTCTGATGCTTGTACATATTTAATATAAAACTTATTAAATGTGTGGTATGCACATCAAGGCTTCCTCTGTAACTGTAAGTTAAACTCCCTTTCTGACAAAAACTGGGAACTTACTGGAATCACTTGGCCCTGGCATGGGTAGTGTTCAGAAAATACCACATATCGCAAGACTCATTATGAAAAGCAAGAGTTGAGATATGGTCAGTTAAAGAACATTTCCAACTTTACTGAACATCATCAACACCTGGAATGCAAGTTTGCTCACCTCAAAACATCCTTTTCATTATGTAATTAATCATAATTAAAAATATGCTTCTAATTTCTAGATATACATATATATTTTACAATAACACCCTCCAGCAAGAATATCTTATGCATTTTTTCTGGCATTAGTTGCTTCCCTGTTAATTTTTGAAGACAGGACATGATTAAGTTTTTGTCTTCTGTGAAGAAACTTTGCTCACCTTCCATGTACACAAGACCAACATTTAAAACATCTAAAAAGACATACTGAGCTTCTTTCTTATCATAATTCTTTGCTTTCCAAAGACAGACAACAAAAGCTTTTGATAAATAGGGAAAAAAAACTCCAACCCAACCGAAATTTGGTTTAAGATGTCCTGGTCTGGGTGACAAAGTTAGATTGTTTACCAACCATAAAATATTTCAGATAGCCATTCACAGATTTACAAAGAAGAAGAAAACAATATATATACATACATACACATAAAACCCTTGTCTGGCTTTTCCTGACCTTGAAAGTTCATAAATGAATATTAACACCAAAGTTCAAGAAAATTGCAATAGAGATGTACTCAGACTGCTGACAATTTCTGAGAGAGACTTACAAAGATCAGTATCATAGATTTTGACAAGAGGAAGGGGTTTGCGAAGAGATGGTATTGGCTTTTATACATCTTCTCCATGGACAAGGGCAAAACAAGAACAGAAATTTCTTAGGACATGCCTTAAGCTCAGCAAATTTTTGAAGGGATATATTAATGTATCTGCTCATCTGAAACAAAACAAAAAATCACTGAATGATTGATTTTTACCCCGGCGTAAAAACATTCTATATTTTTGTTTTGCATTGCTCTAGATGCTAGCCAGTGGATGAGTACTAAACAAAGATAAATTAAGTCACTCACTCTCAGAAGCTTCAAAAGTGAAGTGATACAGTGTTAAGCCAGTGATAACCAGCTAGTCTTACAAACACATACCTTTGCTTGCTTTTGTAAGAAGATCACAAAAAGTGACAATCTTACCCTGTTCACTAATTAAATTAGCAAGATGAATGAGTATACATTCAGAATACATAATTCTGGTGCTTTTCACCTCCATCTTGAACAGATTTTATGAGATTTTAAGTATTTATTCATATTACTGAATATAAAATATAACTCCTAGCACCCAATGTCAAATTTAGGGGTCTGATTTTCCACCCATGTTTGTCCAGTTCTTGGCAATTACAATTCCCATGGATGCTACTGGTTACATAACATGGTGTACAATCTCCCATAGCAACGTGGTAGATTGCTGGAATTGTCTCCAATGTGTAAATGTGTATCAATACTTGAATCCTCTTTATGTGGCTGGATGGATCAGAACACTGTACAAGAACACCCTGACTAGCTCACACTGAAAGTCTACCTAGTCCAGTAGCATATGGTTGACAAAGTCAAATAGGAGATGCTTAGGGAAACAGTATGAGAAAGTGGGAAGGAATCAAATGATCTTTGCACTGGGGCATACTCTTAAACTCTGGTCTGGTGTTACTTGGTTGCTTATTGTCCAGATGGCTTCCTATGTAATCAGAAGAAAGAATACTGTATGAGGTGAGGTTGTATCTACTCTAGTGTTTTGATTGAAAGTAATACTCAGATTTTTACAAGAAGTTCCCTTCATCTCTTTTTGCTGCGTACTGGTTTGATTCACAAGATGGCTTTGGTGCATGTGAGGAAGGTTTATTTGAGAGCAAACTAATTTAGAGACTCTACTTCTGGTTTGTATTAGATGCTCTCAAAATCCAGATGGAGTCATAAGGGTAGAAATAACTGACTCGTGCTTTGAAAGGCTTTGAAACACAGGCATGACAGGGAAGTACAGCCCCAAGGATCAGGCTGAATCTAACCTGAAATAAAATCCTGTAATTGTATATAGTGTAAATATAGAGGCTTCAATACCAACCTCTCAGGCTGTATCTGAGAGGGGAAAGCTGCAACTCTTTCTTGAACTACTGAGTTGCAAACCAGTACATAAGGACCTCCATAAAAACCATGACTGATGGGTGTGGGGGGTTGACCTTGGCTGGAAGCTGCATGCCCACCAAGCTGTTCTATCACCCCCCTCCTCAGCAGGACAGGGAGGGGGAGAAAATAAGATGGAAAAAACTCATGGGTCAAGATAAAGACAGCTTAATAAAGTAAAAACAAAGGTTGTGTGTGGAAGCAAAGGAAACCAAAAGATTTATTCTCTGCTTGCCATCAGCAGGCAATGTCCAGCCACTTCCTGGGGAGCTGGGGCTCAGTCGCTCCAGAAGACAAATGTCATGATAACGAATGTCCCCCCACTCCTCCTTTCTCTTAGCTTTTATTGCTGAGCTGACATCATGTGGTGTGGAATATCCCTTTGGTCAGTTTGGGTCCCCTCCCAAGATCTTCCCCAGCCTGCTGGTGAGGGGGGAATATTGGAGTGACAGCCTCGATGCTGTGCGAGCACTGCTCAGCCGTAGCCAAAACATGGGTGTGTTACCAACGTCTTTCTAGCCACCAGTACAACGCACAGCACACTGAGGGCTGCTAGGGGAAACTAACTCCATCTCTGACAGAGACAATAAAATGGGAATTCATGAGCTTATGTAGCAGCAGTTAATATTAAACAATATTGCCCACATATCCATCTCTCAGACATAATGTTAATAGCTGCTGTCTTTTTGTTCGCTGTAAACAAAATTTAGCTAAAAAATCTAAAGCAACAAAATGCAAAGCGAGAAAACTCCTTTTTTCCTCTCAAATTGCCCTACATACTTTACCAATTTGTTTCTTTGATACTGAATTTATTGGAATTCTGGTAATTTTCAGTGATATTAATGAATTGTCTGAAAAATTTAGATAAAAAAAGTATTTGTGTGCTGCCATATGCAGAGGGTTGCAAGTACTGGTTAGTACCTAAACACCAGCTTAGGAGAGGAGTGAAAAAACACAGCAGAAAGGGACAACTTAGTTACAGAGTGGCTGCAGAGTCCCCTTTCCATGCTGCTGAGTCACCTCTGACCTCCATGTCAGAATTCCTCTGTGTGGCATCTGACATGTGTGGGAGGGCGTATGTACAGCCACACTGGCACGTAACCATCTAGAAACTAGCTGATAATGCAGGATGTACTGTAAGCTACTGTTGCTCTGAGCAGCAATAACTAGCTGCCTGGCTTAGGGAATTGTAGGGCACCAATCACTGTAGAATCTAAGTGCCAATAATGCTTAACATTTATTTTACACTTTACAGAGTTAAAGTGCTGTACGAACATTAGCTAATTAATTATTGCATCTCCCTTGTGAGGTGGGTCGGTTGGTAAGTATTAGTCCCATGTTACAGATAGGAAAACTGAGATGCAGTGTTTTCCCCTTTTATTTTTCTAGCGCGTTCTGTAAAGCTCCAGATACTCTCTAGAGGAGTTTGCTGCAAGTTACTTGCCCAAAGCCGCTACACAAGTTGGGGGCCTAGGCAGTATGATAAAATTGGACTTACGGTTCCCTGTCTCTTGCTCATTCCTCCGTGTACTACACAGCCTGTTTCTGGATGGTAAGGAGGCTGTTACATTGCAGCAATCATAGAAAAAAGCAAACAAATCAGACCTAAAGCAACAAACCCAGTGCTCTGACAGATCTGCCCTGTCTAGAACTCCAAGAGACTTACCTGGGTAGGCTGTTACCTCTACTACAGGTTTCCTGTATGGCACCAGAAATAGGGTAAGATATGCAATGGACTTTGGATAGGTATCCAGAGGTAACTAGAAAACCTTGAAAGAAACAGGAGCTCTGCTTCTTGGTTAGCCTGCTGCTCAGGAATCCCAGAGCTGTGGCGGGACTTGGATACCTGAAAACACAATGTCTCTGAAAGCTTTCCACACTGTCATGCCATTTGGCATTCGAATCACTGGAAGTGGCCTTGAAGTCCAAACACTGACCTTGTTGCTTGAATCCAGGTTCTAGCAGAAATAGGATTTCTACTGGGCTTGTGCTTTTTTGGGAACGACTCTCAGGGGCTTGCTAACACTTGGAGATGTGGCCCTTTGACTCCTCTATGGTTACATTGCCAAGAACATTCATGGGGCTTTTAAAACATGACATCATTGGCATAAGTCAAAAAGTTTGGGAATATATAAAACTACCAGACCTCTTCAGCAGCAAGCTTGATGGTTTCCAGAAGCCATTGGCTTCTCCTTTCAGTCTGCTAGTGCATTCAGTTTAAACCTCCTTTGAGTTCTGAACTTTGCTTATGAAGTAAAACCTTCAATCTGAACCCTGCGAGAGAGGCTGGGGTGCTTTCTACACGTTTGCAATTACAGCCCAGAACACAAAGGCAAGGCTGATAACACTGAGCACCCACTAAATCATTGTATTTTCTGATAATAAAAGGGTTCTGAAACATAGGACCTGTAAGGTGGCTGTAGGTGAAGCGCCCCCAACTTTTCTGTGTCTCGGATGAAAATATTGTAAATGTCAGGTGAGCATGATGGAGCATATATTAGTATTTTAATGAAAGTGGTCCAAAATATTGAGTGATGAAAGACATGCTAAAGGATTGAGATATTAGGAACCACTTGAACCTGTGAATGATACTTTCATGAATATTTTCTTACTTGTAGGGCTCTGACCTTCTCTGTGTTGGATATTGCTGAAAAGAAAATAATCTGACCATAGACAGTAAATGGAGAATCACTCTACTTTGACTTGTACAGGTTATGTTCAGAATTGGGAAAGGGTCAGTCCCAAGAATTTAGCAATTATGGGTCAGGCCCCCAAATCATCTGATGAATACTGGGTCATTATGTGCTAGTCACCTTTTGGTAAGCCCAGATAGTATTTTCAGCTTTGCCTTTGCAGTTGTTTGCACTGAAAGCGTAAGTTAGTTTTTTTTCACTCTTAGCTACAAATCTGATCTAATCACATGCCTCTAACAGCTGACGCTTTAAGAAACCCTCAAGATTCACAAGACCCGGCAATTTCAAAACGCGATTTATAAATCTAATTGCAATTCTTCATGTAAGTACAACTAATTATGAGTATGTACTTGACCTTTAAACATCAGTTCTGTTTTCTCTCTGAGACTTTTGTATTTTTAATTTCTTCACCTCTCTGTTTATTGTTCTTAATCAAATTGTGCTCTCAAGTGATTAAGAACTCAAATTAAGGTTTCAAACTTGTCTTTAAGTATGTGATGGGGAGAAGAGGGTTAAGGCAAACACTTTCCTGGCAATATTTTAAAATTTTAAATTATTAGTTTGGCTGATTCAAATACTTGTTCAAAGTGCTAACGATACAAATATTTCTGTATTATGCTACTAGACAAGGTCCAAAGATGAGAGTTTTCCTATAAAATTATTATAGATAATATAATAGCAAGTTGTATTCTTTAATTAAGGTGTAAATCAAAAATACATAATGAAGAGTGCACTTGATTATAAAAATCACTGTAAATAAGATAAAACCTAATCAGTAGCATAAGCAAGATTATAAAAAAATATCATATTTAACTTTTTGTTCTGGCAGCAGCCTTTGAAAAACCGTTCCTGGTAGCCTTCCCTGGCATTCACTAAGTATTGGCAGCTTTGGCAAACTGGCAGGAAAGAGGATGCAGAAATTATCTAATCCAAACGTCTGAATCGTTGCGCGTTGGCTCTGCCAATCTTTACATCCTACCCCTGGGTTCTCCTGCACCGTCCATCACTGCTGTGCTGGGGATTGGGCTGGTGCCTGCAGCTAGTGAATGCTGCATTTCCTCCTCTCGTTTCATCTCACCTACCAAGACGGAAACGTGAAATACTGTACACTGAATCTCATCCTCCTTCCTACCACCAACATAGCCATGAAGACGTGTCAAAGAGGAGGAATCTTGGATGGATGGTTTTGGGTTGGTCTCCCTCCTGACCTGGTGACTCTACTGGAAAGCTGACACCACTTGCTGTGGGCAAGTTGTAATATGGTTTGTTTAACAGGGTAAATCATGCTTTTATCACTGGAAATAAGATGTGGTGGAGACACGTTGTCATGGTTACTTAGCCATTTCCCCAGAGTCACAACACCAGTGTCCCAGAGGGGACATAATTCTATTTTATGCATATGCATGAGGCTAGCAGGTGCTCTGGCACTTTAATTATATATATTTTTAAATGGCTAACTGTAAAATTGTGACAGAAACACAGAGTAAAAAGGATAAGAAATGGAGTTGGAATGCAGGCAATAGGACTGTCAAGGAAAGGAAAAAAAAAGTCCAGGTTTCTGAAGGCCACTGCCAGAATCTAAAGTAAAGTAAATAAATATGTTTCCTAATTATGTAGGAAAGTCAAAGAGGTATTGAAAATTATAATCTCTGGGTAGGAGGGTATGTGAAAGAAACTTTACAGAAATGAGTTCTTATATGAAATTTTTCTCTAGGAAAGTTACTTTGCTCATGGATATGGCAAGAAGAGTGAGAGTGAGAGAAACAAGGATGAATAAAATATTAATAACTCTTAAATAATTCAAAAAAGCCCCCCAAAACAACAATAAAACATGCAACTACAGAAACAACTGGAAAATGATTGGTATTATCAGATGAATACTTCCATGCCTGTTCAAAAGGTTTTGTAAGTTACTGCACTTCATTTAGCTGCTGTCTCCTCATGATAGTCATGACATCCCAGCTCCTGCTGTCCCAGGTGTTAATTACTGTCCCTCAATTAAAAAGGACTACATATTTTTGGCTCAGTACAATAACAAGTAAAACAGCTTTAAGTCGAAATAACTTATAAGGACAAAGATTTCTCAAATTATCTTCAGATATATCATCCACAGTGTAATTACTGTACACTCAAATATTCTACAAGCCTGTGCAGGTAATGGGTATTTTTGGACATTGGTTAGTGTGTCCAACAGTAAGATGAAATCACAAAATCTGGAAAAATGTCCGAATACTGATGCCTGTCATACATAAAGGTGCCATGCTGAAAGAACAACCCTTTACAACCAGTTCACCTTACATGTGTCTCCTACCAGTGAAACATAAAATTCACTTTACTACTGCTGATCATGTTGGGGATGTGTTGGTCTTAATCAAAGACTTCTGGAGCTGACAGGAATAAACTTACTCACAGAAAGTTAATAAACCATGAAGAATATTTTTTGAGCAATATTCCAGATTTACTGTATTTATTAAAGGGGGCTGGGAAACCATTATTTCATGAAAATTGTCAAAAATTCAAATTTATTTTTTATTTTGTGGGGATGAAAGTGAGACTGTCCACTATTTTTGTGAGTGACTTCAAGTCAGATGAGTCATTATTTTGTTTTGAGGATTTGAGATTGGGGTTTGAGATTCTTCTTCTGTTACATGGATGTATAGAGACACATGTGATCTTTCTCTCTCTCTCTCTCTCTCTCTCTACTTCTCCTTCCCACTTAATTTTTCCCAAAACTGATGTGTCTCCACAGAATATTTTCTTTTTGACAGAAAACTGCATTCTAGTGAATGTTTTTTGCAAGCCTTTAAAATAGCTCTGGTTTTATGTTCTGGAGAATCTTTTTATAAGAGCATCATGTCAGGCCACAATTTCGTGAACACTTGGCTCAGCCTCAATGCCCTTTGTCTTGTGGGGTTGTTTTTAACTCAGCTCAGCTCACAGGACCTGCAAGCAGATTCAATAAAGGGGGAGGAAGCATGAATTGCTTGTCGAACCACTTATAAAAAGAAAAATGTTTGTGTAACTGCATGCAGGTTTTGATAGATCAATGATAACATAGGCCCTGAATCACTTTTATTTCTGAAGAGAAGTTGACTACATCCAGGCCCCTCTTTCCCCAGTAACTGCTATTCTGGAGCAAGCTCAGGAGGCACAGGAGCCAAAGAACCCACATTTCTATGCAAGATGAGAAACATCCATAATCAACTGAAGCAAGGTGTGGACTGAAAATATTAAGGAACATTGTTTTTCCCCTGTTGCAAGTTTGCCTAAAATGTTTATGTTTTCCTGGAAATGTTTCATGACAACCAAAGCGTGTTTGGCTCATACAATTAAGCAATATTCATGTTATGAATGTTAGAGACATTTTTTCCCTCCACTGTGAACTTGAAGCCTGAGAAGTATCTTGGCTGTTTTCTATGAAATTCTAGCTAGCTAAAGAAACTGCACTGATGTTATGGACACTTACCATAAAATATATGTGTTCGATACAGCCAGAAGACCAAAGAAGACCCTTTGAGATGTATTGCACTGTTTTTCAGGTGTAGCAGAAACTTCCTAAAAGGCTCTGCTATGGACTATACACACATTTTACCCAACACATTTGGAGATGGGTATTAATAATTCCTTCATGGCAGTGCCAAATATTAAACAGAGCTTCATAGTGCTCAGTATTAGTAAAGACTTCTACAAAGAAATATTCAAAAAAAAGTCAGTTTCAGATGCTCAGATAGCAATTCAACCAAGGAGTTCAGGAAAACCTGTGTAGCTCTGTCCACATTTCCTTCTGGTTACAGATATACCAGGCACTGTCCCATCCCCTCTCCAACCTGCCTAGCACTGTTGTCTGGAAGTTGCCATCCTGTAGGCTACTCCTGCAACTCCTCCTTTACTTGTGTGGGTCCAAATGAGCCATGTTAACTAATGCCATTGAACAGATCTTTGCTAGCACATCTAGGTATTAATTAGCTCGTACATCCTGTACTGGTTAACATCTTCATTAGTGACATGGATGATGGCATCAAGTGCACCCTCAGCAAGTTTGCTGATGACACCGAGCTGTGTGGGGCGGTCGACACGCTGGAGGGAAGGGATGCCATCCAGAGGGACCTGGACAGGCTGCAGAGGTGGGCCACTGCCAACCTCATGGAGTTCAACAAGGCCAAGTGCAAGGTCCCGCACCTGGGTTGGGGCAATCCCAAGCACAAGTACAGGCTGGGTGGAGAATGGACAGAGAGCAGCCCTGAGGAGAAGGACTTGGGGTTACTGATAAATGAAAAGCTGAACATGAGCCGGCAGTGTGTGCTGGCAGCCCAGAAAGCCAACTGTATCCTGGGCTGTATCCAGAGAAGTGTGGCCAGCAGGTCGAGGGAGGGGATTCTGCCCCTCTACTCTGCTCTGGTGAGACCCCACCTGGAGCACTGCACCTAGGACCACCTGATGCTTATTCATACCCAAGCTGCTCAGGTGCTACCTCTCTGTAAATACAACTGTCCTTAACTTGAGACTCAACCCCATAGTCTTTTGAAGTCATAGGTACAAGTGAAGAGTTTTGCAGGAGCTGAGTGAAACTAACTGGAGCATTTAGCTCTCCTATAGCTGAAAATTTGAAATAACATAAAACCTGAAAAAAATTGTCAGAAAAAGATTTTAGGAAGTTGCCTATTGTACTCCTCTGTCTTGTTCATATGTCATCTTGCCCTACAGTGTCACTTCTGACAAAGGCTCAAGGATACCACAACCTTAACAAGCAACTTCTCCCACTTCATTACAGTCCTGGTTAGAAAGGTGTCCTAAAGTCAAGCCTGCTTCTGTTACTCAACTCCTTCACTATGGATGTGGCAGAGCATTCCTATGCCCTTTAATAACTCTTACATACCTGAAGAGTGATATTAAATCCATCCTCAGTCTTTTCTTTTTTAGATTAAACAATTCTTGATTTTAAAATCTTCCTTCCAAAGTCACCTTTTGCTCATTCCTTTCCTTCTCTTTCCTTTTTTTCTTAAATTCACCTGCCTTATCCCTACCAAGGCTAAACACAGCATTTCAGCAGGGGCTTATCAGTTCTGAGAAGAGCTACAAGATTAATTCATAATGGAGAACCAGGATTTTGGTTAAAATTGCACTAAAGTCTTACTTGCAACTCGCTGTACCATCTGCAGCTGCACTGAACCAGACCCAGATCAGACCTTTGCAGGATTTCATGATAAATACTTCTGTTTTGATCATAAACCACTGTAATTGCAATCCACAATATTCTCTCTCTTCTCTATAATATCTTACGAGCATATCAGGTAGAATAGTGTCAAAACCTTACTAAAATCAAGGTGCGTATCATCTACTAATTCCCATTACCCACAAGGCCCATTACACAGTCAGAAAAGAAAATAAGGTTCATTTGACATAGTATGATACATAAATATTGATTTCCAGATGCTTTACTTCTTATAGAATTTTTCTGAGGATTGAAGTTAATTTGATTTCTTCAATAACTCCTCGATTCCCCTTTCAGCTTAGATAAAAGCACAATATTGTGCCTTCATTCCCTCTCCTGTAGAGTTCTCAGGAACACTACTAATGATTCTGAGACAGCTTCAGTCAGTCCTTTAAGTATCCCATACAAAATTCATCAGACTCAAAGGATTTTAAAAAAATGAACTTAAATGAGTACCCTTTACCTATTCTTTTCTTTTTCAAGGATTTTTTTTCCCTGATTTTAATCATGCCGGCTGCATACTCACAACCGACCTTTTAACTGACGAGGATGCAGGAACCCCATTTCACTCATAGGCCTTCTCTGCATCCTTTTTTGAGACTTTTCTGCCTTGTTAGTCAACACTGCTCTTGGCTTACTTACTAATGCACAGGATTTCTTCTTACCCTTGGTGCCTCTGCCTAATGGTGTTTCAGTCTGTGTTCCAGCTTTTCTGGTTCTGTCCTTACATGCTCCTGGTTATCTTTCATACTCAGTCTATAGTGTCATAACACGTCTCCTTCCTTCTGTGCACCCCACGCACATACTGCTCCGTCTGTCTCCTACTGCAGGGACTTTCTGTTTCCAGCATTGTCAAAGACCCCTTGCTACCCCCAAGTTTCTCTTGCTCAACCAGTTTTGCAGCCAGTTGTGGTGGCCCTCCTGCCATCTGAGTTATTTTTCTCTATAATTATTACCTATAAAATTTTCAGGCAGTTTTAGTTTTCTCTACATGCCAGGCTTCAAGCAAGTAAATGTGTCCAGGCTGAGGGAACAGCCCTCCTGTTTTCCCCCTGCCTGTTCTTCCTTTCATATTATTATTCCAGTCATGTGAATTATCCCACCAAGACTCTGTTACGCCAATTAAGTCATAATTTTGATCTTGTATTAAGACTTCCAGCTCCGCCTGTTTATCCCAAATATTTCTTCCGTTAGTATACAGACATCTGAAGTGTTGAGTAGATTGATTCACTGCCCTCTGTGTCTCTCCTGTGACCCTATTTTGAATACCAAAACCTCTGAAAATTTAGGCCCCTACCAGGCTGCTCTTATAAGTGTTTAGTTTCCACCCCCCTCAGTCAACCCCTCCCTCGATCCTACTTTAAAGCCCTTCTAACTAGGTTAGCAGTTTGTTGGATCAACAGCGTGGAGCCAGTGCAGCAGAAAACCCTGAACGCCCTCCAGCAGCATCTCAGGCGATGGCAGGCAGCACCCCTTCCTCCCCCCACCTTCTTCCCCTGAATAGCAGATCCAGCCAGCAGCAAACCTCCTCTCTTCCCATCAGAAGAGGGTCTTCAATGTGCTCAGCTATTCCTTTATTTTGGGGGAGGGCTGGCTACGAATCACGTAGCTGGGGTCGGGTGTATGATCTTTCCTTAGGACTGGCATTTAAATATTGCTTGCTCCCTGGATAACATACCCTATTCTTGATGTCCACAGGTGTCTCTCAGGAGGGAGCCAGCTCCTGCATTATTACCTCTGGAGAAGCTGTTTCATTCTCCATTGCCAGTGCTGCTCCCTGCTCTATCTAGCCAGACTGTACTTGGAGATCTCCTCACACACTGTGCCCTCAGGCCCTCCTGGCTCCCATCCCTGCAGCTCCCTCACTTGCCACTGAAGACACCCAGGGGTACAGGCACCTCTCCCACTCTTTGTCTTCCTTTCCCCACTGGAAGGGAGAGGTTCCTTGCAAATCCAACCCAAAACAGGCAGTGAGGCATCCACGATCAGCATTCCCCACCTGAGATACACCTCCCTGGAGCAGACCAACGTCAAAGCTTGTCTTCATGTGTGGGTGCAGCCAGACTGGTCTCACCCCGTCTTAAACCAAGAGGTAGGGAGCTGCTCCTCTCTGGGAGCGGGATAGATGCTTCAGCGTGTATCTTATGTCCATGGCCGTCAGTACATCAGCCTGGGCACAAACCTACGATTAAATAGCTTCAGCCAGTCCTTTAAATAGCCTATACAAAATTCACCATATCCCGAGGACTTGAAAACACCGGAGAAGGGAGCCTTACGGCTTTCACATCACAGCTAGCTCAGCCAGCTGACCTGCTTGGAGTCCAGGCAATGTGAGTGCATGTCCCACTGCTTCTCTTTGTGCAGGCATGTTGTAAAAAAACACACTTCAGCCTGATTTTTGTAAATGTACAAGATGACAAGGCTGCCACCACAGTCAGTCTTGTGATATTATTTTCCCTCCTACTATGTTCTAATGAAAGAACATTTTGTTTAGCATGTGAAATGGTAAATATCTCAAATAATTGGAAAACATACTATACTTGCATTTTGTTATAAACAATGAGTACCCACTAGGAAAATGCTAGAAGAATGAAACCCTCTTCCTTTTCCTGTTGATTGTGTGTGCTAGGCTTTCAGGCAAAATGGCATTTCCCTGCAAAACCTGATGCTCCATTCTTTCCCAGCACTTGCTATTGACATAACTTCCTAAGTTATTGTTATTTCTTTTATTGATTGTTATTGCCAATACATGGAAGGCTTATACCGGCATTCAGCTCCTTCAAAGGCAGCGTGGACATCCTCACAAGAAATCTGACCACAAAGGTAGGGGAAGGTGTGAAGTACCAGCATTAATAAATGAGGGTACCAATTGTACAAGGGCTATTGTAGTCTATGCACCTGTTTATCTGAATGTGTTATTTTATACAGAATGAGGAAATTCCAACATTGTAGTTACTGCTGGAACTGAGTTGAGCAGATCAAAGTGATAATTACCGTATTCTAGAAATCCCTATTTTTGATGATGAGGTTTTTTAAGCCTGTAACAACACACAGATCCAATTGCAAAAGCTTAAAATTGCCTCTTCAGTAGAAGCAGGGCTTTGATTTCATCTAATTTGACCCTTCCACCGCTCTTATAAGTGCACTCCAGTGTGGCTAGAGATAAAAACTTTGAAATTTAAATGTGCAACTTGCAGCTGAGGTTGGATTTGCGAGCTAGGACACAGAGTACCTTTTGATGAGCAGCAGTTTTCATTACAGCTGTCAGAAAATACCTCCCCATTAGGAAGCAGTGAGTACATTTAATTCAAGTCCAACCCTTCCAACACCATCACTTACAGACACTCTTCTGCTCTGTGAGTGAGGTTCTAATAATACACTGAGCCATGTGGGACACACCAGGGTGATTAATGCTTGGATGTGAACATACACTGCACAGAGTATATATTTCCCCCTTAAATGAATATATCTGGTTTTCATTGATATTGAGGTACATTTGCTCTGTACTTGCTCACATGAGGAAGCCTAGAACTGTGGGATCTATCATTCAGTAATAGCTCCTGATAACACTAACACTTGGAACACGGCAAAGTAAAAAATGTGAATTCATATTCACTTTTAATAAACTGGGGTAATTAGTCAGTTGAAATGCAATAGAAAGTGACAGCCTGTGACACATAAAAGACTGCAGACTGACAAAGACAGAGCTATTCTTCATTGCACTAACATCCGTTTCTTCATCAACATTGAATATTTTCAGTCTCTTGGCATTTCAATTACATTATAAAATGAAGGGCTAAAATCCTGGCTCCGCATTTTTTTCCTCTTCTCTTTTAGACTAAAGAAAAAAGTGAGAAAAACCCAGTTTACTTCTATACCCCCTGAAATGAGGTCAGCGGGCCATGGCATCCATAGTACCCATGACATGTGCAGGAGAAGGTGTTCAGCCTTGATGTCATCAAGGTTCTGCTGGGAATGTGAAACCCCACCAAAGGGAACCGCCTGGAAGACAGTGAGAACAGGACAAAATAGGTAAAAAAGTAACAAAAAGGCTTATGAGTAAAACAAGTTTAACCATGAACCTCAAGATGCCTCAAACACTCCTTTGCTCCTTGCTGGCATCACAGGTATTTCCCTCTGCAGCCCCAGTGACTAACACCTAAGTGGTGTCTAATGGAGTGGTTGGGTAACAAATTTCTGATGGAAGAAGGTGTTATCTGTTCCCCATTTCCCCAGTGCTCCCACCCTTGTTGGGTTGTGCCGCAGGAAGCTGGAAGCGGGAAGCCATGGGAGGCAACACGACTGTCATGGCAGTGCCCTCGCCCATGGTACCCAGCAGGAAAAGCAGAGCAGGTCTGGTGATGCTACCAGGGTCAGCCACAGCCCAGGTCACCAGAGTGTAAATGCAGCTCCCGGGCCAAAGTGGGGGGCCCCAGTAGGGCTTCTCCCCGCTCATTTCACACGTCTGTCTCTCTGTAGCCTGATCCCACATCCTGCAGCCTGCCTGGAGCAGCAGCAGCCAAACTAAGAGTGGGAGAAGAGGCGGCAGAGCTTCGTGGCACAACAGAGCCCAGGCAACCCTTACCTTGTGTTGGCTCTGGCACTTGCTGGATCCCTCTGTGGGCTCGTTGTGCCAGCGTAAAATCAATTCCTCACGCTAAAGAGGGTAGCTTTCTGCTCAGTTAGCAAACTGAAACAAATCTCTGAAGGACTCAACTGTTCCCATATCCAGTGGAAGCAGAGGAGGATCGTGGCACCAGGAACAAGAGAGGAGGGAAGAGCAACAGGTACAGGAGAGGGAAAACAGGAGGAGGAGGAGGGTTTCAGCTCACCTTTTGGGAGCAGCATCGAGTCATCTGGCTCTGTTTAAGCAATTCCTAGTTCTTAGCTTCCCCTTTTTCATGATGATTTTTTGGTAAGGTCCTCATTTGAGGACATAAATGGTCTTATCTTACAAATGCATATGACAAACTAGCTACACTTGTGTCATTTCAGCAGTCAGAGAGGTTAAGCCTATATTAGAACACCTGAAACAATAGCAAAAATCAGACCAGTTTTTAGGACTGAAATAGCTTCACTTACACCCTTGGAGCAGCCTGGTGACCAGGACACTACTACTCTTCCCACCATTCTGACCCTCCAAAAATCTTACCATAAGCCTCCAGTAGAGGGAAAAAAAAAAAAGTGAGAAGAAAGTGTTTAAACATGAAGAACAAATGACACTTAGATCCTTTTTTTATGACATCAGGACATTTTGCTGTGCAAAGCCTCAGCTTGTTGACTGGTGAAACATCAATGCCTTACTTCCCAGGTGTGCTATTTTGTTAATTTTTATGTATGGTTTTGAGAGCCTCGGATGGAAGGCACCAAGGTTGAGCTGTATAATTTTCTCAGGAGCCTCATGGTCTCATTTGGTTCACTCATATGTCAAAGCAGCTTTTAATTTCTCAGTTGTGGGACTCAAGTCTTAAAATACACTAGCAGCCAGAAGCTCCCCTTTAAGTACCTGAATGAAAGGGTCAGGTTTTCAAATGTTTCTTGTCTCCTGCAGTTCCTATTGTTTTAATACAGATGTGCTGTTCAAAAACTTAGCTCCCAGCTGTAGGCATGAGCACTTCTACTGCTGTGACCTAATACTTCACAGCACAGTCACTACTTCTATCACCTCTGTGAAAAATGGATCTGGAGGGTACCGATAGTCTAACTAGCATCTGCAGAAAAATGGTGATGATCTGAACTACCTCCACTGCCTACCTTTGAGTCTTATTTTTCAGTGAAAAAGAAGTAATCTTTGCAGAAGTGAAATAAGCAACCGTATATTTTGAATACATCTTACAAATCTCAGAGAGGGTAAAAGGCAAAAATGTGTTGGCAGAACTGTTGGAATTATTCATTTGTGAAACATTTTGTTGAAAAATACAGCCCTGAGGTGTGCCTCTCAGTCCTTTCATCTGTCCCTTAGGTGCTCTGCAGAAGGTGCAACCTGGGCACCGTGACAGGTTGCTGAAGGCACTTGTTATCTTTTCCATTCTAACTGGACTTCTTATGTCTGACATCTTTCTTCTATTGACAGTAAAGTGGTTTTTGCTAACTGAGTAAACCAAAATTCTGAATTTTAAGCAGTCAGGGATATGAGCTTGAACCTCTGCTTATAAACTTGGAATTCATTGCTTATAAATGCTTGTTTGAGTAAAATTTGGTCTGTAAGAATTCATCTTCCAAAAGAGGCATGAACAGATTGGATCTGAAGTGCAGGGCCGTTCCTCAAGTGGCATACGTATTGACTTGGGTATCGACACAACTAAACCATTTTACACCAGCTGAGGGCTCCACGTCTGTTTTTTAAATCCAGGGAACTTTTCACAGAAAGCGTTTTATTCTTGCCCTGTTCAGCCAGCTCTATCCATGCTTGGAAATAAAGCATTCATCTGCCAGGTCACTACAGAAGTGAGATAAATGTTCAGATGATGATGAAGTCTTAATCATAGTTTACTTTTAACCCTTTGGTTTTGTTCGTTACCTCTTGAATTATCCATCCTCGCAAATCACCTTGACTCTGGCAGAAAAAGCAAGGGAAACAAACTGTTTTCGCCTGTTTTCACCTTAAGCAGCCAAGTGGTTAAAGGACTGGCATGTAAACAGCCCTGCTACACCTATGCTGTATTATGAAGTCCAGTGGGATTCTGCTTTAATCTTGAGAGGGAGTGTGAGGGGTTTGTTTTTCACAGGGGCTTTAGCCTACAGTTAAGTGCAAACACCTGCTGAAGTACTGGTAATTAGTAGGTAATTAGTAGCTAATGTTCTTAGAATTTAAAAAGAAAAGCTTACATAAGTAATTACTTACTATTTCTTATAATGTGCTGCTTTTCCTGAGATTTCGTATCCCCAGAACATTTGCCAAGTTCCTAGGTTCCTCAACATACTAAATTGTTTATTAATTACACACGTATACTGCTTGTAGAAAAAAGTAAATGCATTAAAACGCTGGAAACAGGAGTGAGTTATCTCTTAAATTACAGCACAAGACTCACTGGAAATGACAGAATCTGCAGAGGGTACCAGCTTTAGGAGGAGCATTAATTTGGGGCTGGGGGAGGAGGATGGTGGTACCTGGAGTACTGAAAGCAACAGCTGGGTAGCCCAGAATGAATTCCTTTTTCTTGGGCAGGGGATAGAGACATGAAGCAAGGAGCAGCCTTTACAGTGGGTGTTTTTCCCAAGCCAGTAAATGCTTAGCACAGCTGCAGACCCCCGATCGGATTCATGCCCTCCCAGCTCTATTCACACATTTCAGGTGTGCTAAGAGCTGGGAGCTGCTCGGGCTCTGCAGCGAAGCGGTTTGAACGGCATTTCACCTCTTGCAGGGGGATGTTCTTTGGATCAACGCAAGAGATAAAACATCTGCCTTGTCAAAGTCTTTCCGCAGCCAGCACTTCCCATTTTGATACGCGAGGAGTATGAGGGCAGAGCTGTTCTCTGCACGCTTCAGACCATGGCTGACACACCACGCAGCTACTGAAGCCGTGATTGCCCTTACCCACCTGCCAGCCCTGCTCTTGCAGCATACAGGGCAGGCTTTATGGCAGAGGCAGAGGAGGGGAATGCCTGCTGAGGTCCATCCATGACTGGATTTTGCTCAGAAGGTGTCCTCCTTTGGGACCCTGCCTGGGGTTCAGCATGAGCCTCTTCCTAAAGGGCAGTAGGGTACACACACCTCGTCCTCTCTGATGATGACCCTCCGGAGAGGTACAGTGCCTATGAAGGCAGGATTAACAGCATCAAGGGCCACGTCAAGGTGAATCATGCTCTACAGAGTAGTCCTTGCAAGGAAAACGTCAGCTGAGCTGCCTCCTGACCTCCTCACGTAGGAGAGGGGCTTTTGGAAGAGCTGAGGTGGGAAAACCTCCTTGCTTTTTGAGGAAGCTCGCTGATTTGAAAGATTAGCCTTCCAAATCATGACCCTAGTGATGATGAGGAATGGCCGTAGAGATGTCTCAGTGTCTACCTTCATTTATCCTGTTTTACCCCATTTCAATTAGGACTCTGTAAATTAAGAGCTTGTGGGGCAGCCTGGCCAGGTCTGGGATGCTTTAACAGAAAGGTGATTCAGTTGAAGATGGAGCTACTTTTTAAAGACAAACCATAACACTGAAGTGCTTCTTTTATTGTTATTATTCAGAGTTAAGATTTGGTTTTAGCTTGGTGTGAATAAGAAGAAACAAGCAAACATTCACAAATTAGAGTAAGTGAGATTAAAGCTGCTGGTAGGCACTGACTTAGCATACAGCTTGGGCTTCCTCAGGGTTTTAGGTCCTCCAGCATTCTTATTATTCCTTTCCAATCAATTAAGCTGAATGCAAATGGCAAAAAGTAAAATAAAATAAAAAATTTAAAACAAAGGGAAAAATTACTTCCAAAAAAGCCCCTCACCCCAAGGGTAGGGGAGAGTTGGCTGTTTCAGTCATACACAGCTGTTGAGAAAAACACCCACGTTTTCACGCAGAGTTTTAATACTAGCTGACTAATCTCTTTGAGGTGTACACCATGGAAGGCTCCAAGCCCTGCTGTATCTTAATAGCAACTAATATCAACTCCTCTCACACAGAGGCAGCAACTCTCTGAGGAGGTGCTTAAGTGCTAGGGCAACATTTGTTTCCTGACCACCGGGTCTGCTCTCTCCTGGTGAAGACAGACCAGGTAGTCCTTTGTCATTCACCTTTGCTTTAGATTCATGCAACATTTACTGCGGCTCAGGATTTCCTGAACTGCAAACATCATTGCCTGTCAGGACAAAGAAAATCCCTCAATGAAGGCATCCTAGGTGATGAAGATATTTGTCCTTGCAGAGTCCTTATGAAAGCGTGTCTTTGTGTCTCTCACTGTGGCTTTTTTTCAGTGAAAAAGTGCTAGCTTCATTTTTTAATTAAAAATAGTGCATGCTTCATACTTATATGGTAATGATTTGTAAAAGTATTTATGTTTCCTAAATAAGCAGTAATTAAAAAAATTAAACAGCAAATCTGCAGCCCTTTAGGAGCTATTTCCTGCTACAGTGCTATGCACCAGGGATGTGTGAGGCTTCCTAAGCATAGCTGGGGACCAAAGCAGATTATTTGTGCTTTAAAGGCGTTGGTCCGTACATCCAAACTACAAACTACCATCCCTATATTTTAGTACAATCCGTGGTGTAGAACTGAGAACAGGGTGTTTGTGATTCACTTGAAAAGGAAAAAATGTACCACTTGTTCTGTCTATATTAATTCCTCATTCTCATAGCACGTTTCACTCAGAAGATGCTAAGTTACTGTGGAAGGAGGTGTGGTAAGAATAGTGACACAGGAGGATAGTGTCATATACCTTGAACTGCAACAGAAAGCTGCTTGAAAGAACACAGAAATAGCACCCAGCAGTTTAAGAAAGGAAGAGTAATTAATTCAAATAATTTTGAACACAAATTGGCATTAAAGTACAAACACAATTTGGCCAGGACATCGGATTAATGTACCTTGCCAAAGGGTTTATGGCATTAAATCATCTAATCTAGCCATGCTTTCAGACCTGAACAAAAGACCAATTCTGTAACTCAGTCCCCTCTGTGGGACCACTCCATGGGCCCTGGGGTTCCTAATGCAGTTTTATTTAGCTTTTCCATAAAGGCCAACTTTGAATAGACATCATATTTTTACTGTTTCTCTAGCACAATACTGAAGACATGTGTCACCATGAGGACTCAATTCAGTTACCTAATCAGAGATTTCAAATGCCCCATGGTGCCGGAGACATCCACCACGGCTGGCAGATGTAACACATTGCCAAGGGAAGGCTCATGGCTTTCTGGACCAGAAACTGCTTCTTCTCCCATATGTCTCTTGGAAATACCAGGCTGGTGGTGTAATGGTCCAGGTTGGTGGTGTAATAAAGTGATAGTACATTTGAATTCCACTGTGATAGCCAGTTTCATTATTATCGAGCAATGCTGTACCCCTGACTAAAACCAGCACAAATATATTCTTACTATACTCAGAATATTATTTGTTTTGATTGTCTATGAAAATTTAGGACCAGATGGAAAACATTTTTTCTGAGGCTACTACGTCTTCCTGGAGAGATGAGCTGGATAATGACATTTTGCAGCTTGATTCCTGAAAACTAGTTTGATTTCAGGTCAGTCATTTTACTTTTGATGCAAACTGATGGCAGATAACAGAGCAAAAAATACACATGTTCTTCTCTGTCTGAGTCTCAACTGATGCATCATTTACCCAGCTGGTGTATCGATTCGCACATGAAAAGCTGTGTGCAAGTAACACAGGACAACATTTATGCATTGTAGGCTAATTTTGCTCTCAGTTATATCCATTCCACTCCACTCCTTTCACTGGGGTTGACAGATGTAAATGAGAGTAGCCAATTCTTTCTCTGTGGCCTTACATGGAAATGAATGTGATCCTTCAGGACTTGGCTACCTGTACGTTCATAATAATAAAGTAACCACAATAATCATGTAATGGTTTCTTTTTCATTGCTGCCTTGGGGGACTAGCTCAGTTCACTTAATTGGTAACTGGTTGATGATCCGTCTTGGTCAGGCTTGGCCTAGGTTAAGCCTGGGGTAGCGGTGGGTAAAAGCTGCAAACATGTGATGGCTCTTCAGTGTTGTTTGGTATGTGTTATGTCCTTAGAGAACAGAGATACTTCTTGGGTTTATGACAAGCATGTGTCTGTATCTGAAATCACAGAAGATAAGTACAGTTCATTAGCATCCTACACTAGGCTCAGCAGCAAGGGTCTGAACTCAAGTGGGCCGAACTCCTCATTTTGCCGGTGTCTGGGCTGAGGCAGAGGAATGAATCTGCATGGAGGAAGGCAGAAGTTCCATGCTACACTCATGAATCTTCCTCCAGGGCTCTTGAAAAGCCTTTGTGAAGCTTACAGTAAACCTGCACACAACCAACTGGATAATATAAAGCCAAGAACAGGCCAAAGAATAGGTCAAGAATAGGCCAAACATTGTATGCATCTTAACAATTAATTCTTGTCTAATATTGAGTGAAGATTTCTGCTCGGTTTGAACAAGTTATTCAGAAGCATCTCTTGATGAAGACTTCTATTTATAAAGGCTTATATCTCATAGAGACACATATTCACCACTACCAGAAATTTTAACATGTTTACATAAACCAAAAAAGCTCACAGCCTGCGGTCTTTCAAGAGGTGGATGAGAAAATGGCTAGCAAATCAAGCAAACTCAAGTACTATGAACTCAAAGAGATCTTTTGCTCAGCTCATGATGTGTTGTTCTGAAGAACCGCAGTTCCTGGTTCTTTGTGGATCATATAACATAGCATCATTGGTTCTTTGCAGGACACCTGTCATTATAAGAAACTGAGAACGACAGTGGACGCCTAATGACAGCCATTCTGTACAGCCAAGAAAGGGGCAAAAATATTTCTGTTAGTCAAGCAAATCAGTTGCATTTCTTGAAAAAGCACCTCTGGAGCAGGAGCAATCCGTCACCTGACCAAGCCTAGCAATCTGACGAGAGAGGGTAAGCCTCTGAGTGAGTCAGAGAGTAGAAGAAATAACGGGTGTTCCACAAGTGATGGAAGTCATAAAGTTAATAATTACTTAAATAATTTCTGTGTCTCCCTAATGATCAAAATTTGGATGTCTTGCAATCAAGGAACTGATTGCCACGTGTTCAGATAATGTGACGTTAGTGCCCGACACAGCTAGCTGTAAAATAACATGGATCCTAGCCTTCACTGAGGTTTGCCTGACGTATAGTGCACTGCTCTGTCTTGGTGTTCATTAGATGCCTGCAAACGCCTGTCAGAATTTCTCTCCTGCATTTTTTTTTTTTTCATCTCACTTATTTCACAGGTCTTGTCTCTTTAACCACATAATTCAATTATTGACCATGAAAATATTTCTCTCTTTATTCTGATTGTTCTGTGTCTGATAGTTCTGCAAGGTGCCATGATGGAGTGCACTCAAGGACCTCTTAGATGAGCCTATATATTTGCATTGCTAATTTCCTGCCTTGAGAGGGAAGGCAATGGTTGACTTTGTTCCTTGTTTGATTCATAGATCTGTCTGGTTTTACTGAGGATTGATTTGTGTGTAGGCAGGGAGAGGGGCTGGATATATGGTTTGAATTGCTAGTACTCGTGCACAAGTGAAGTACTGCTTGTTTGCAAGCAGATATTGAAAAACAGGGAAACAATTACATTACAAAAGAATTGTTAAGATGTCTGTGAGGAAACTGTGTGTGAAGACCTGCACAAAGAAATGCTTTTGGTCTGTGTGGAGCAGAAAATGGAGATGCTCGAAGCAGAACTTAGAATGGATAGTTTGAAGCAAATGGAAATCATTGATAACACAAAAATAAATGCTTTGCATGGGCTTAGTGTTAGCATCAGACCCTTATGATGCTAGTAGGATGCATAAAAGCCATAAATCAATGGAATGCTGAAAAGAATAATGTTTCTTTAACAAGTGGTATAAGACTTGGAGGCTTAGCCTAGACCAAGTACAAAGTAGAAAGCTTCACAAAAAATAATTGAGGTCCCTGCAAAATATTTCAATGTTTTATTGATTGAAGGCAATTATCCCTTAATTGCATATTTAAATGAGGTATTAGGAGGTTTAACTAAGCAATGCCTCTTAATTGCTGCTGCACACTAGGTGTCACAGATTGTGTTTATTTCATATGTTAATTAAAGAGAATGGGTATTTTATTTTATTGACTAGCAGGCTCTTCAGGCTGTACTGCTTAGGACAGAGGATGTCTCAGGTGTCCACAGGGCTCTGGGTATTAATGTAATCATTAGGAAGGTTCCAGTTTTAAATGAGGAGGTATATCTCCATTTCATGGATATTTTCAGCCACTTGGAGCATATATGGGGGAAGGATAACCTGAACCCAGGTTTTACTCGACCGAAACAGAAATGCTGAATTGCAGGCACAACCACAGCAAAGGTATGCAGGTCTTTTCTGTCTTTGCTGAACACACAGCTCTAATACTGTGAAGGATCCAATGGGCTGAGATTTGAAATACTGAGCGGAGATTTGAAATACCTGGCATGATTTCTAGGCTATGGTATTAATCTTTGAGGTTTTGTTGAATAGTCCTGTGTAGTTCATACCTTAGAGTTAGCAGCCTCACTGCTGCAACGTCTGGGGAAGTGTCTGGATCCCACATGGAGTTCTGAACTGTTTTTTGGGGATAGCTTTACATGAATGTCAGGGTTTTCTGTAAAAAAACTTCTTGCCTGACTAACCGTGCAGTTGCTGAATGCGTTGATACAGAGGTAGAGCCAAACATTAAGGTGGAGTAGGGTTGTGTGCTGGGGTGTAGTACATGCCTACACAGTATGGTGTCATACACTTCTGGCTATGATAAAAAAAAGTATCCACTTTTTCTGTAAGAAGACAAAAATAATCAGCTGGAAAGCATTGAAAAGGCAGGAGAGCAGGTATCCTGTCTAATCACAGGAGTACTATGCTCTATCTATATGGAGGGGGCAGATGGATGGATACTGCAAACTGGCCAAATACGAACCTTCTCCGGGACAGAAACCATACAGCTGTGTTAGTGAGGTCTGTGCCTGAGCTAATAAGGCCCACAGGGAGGCAGAGTGTGTTAATTCAGGGATAATATAGCACTCACATCGTCAAACAGCTTCTGGATCAGAGCAAGTGTAGCTCAGAGCATGGGCAAATGGGACACGTCTGCCCACACCCCGCGCACCTCACCAGCGCAGTGGGGCTGGTGAGAAACCGAAGGTGGTTTCTGGGGTATCAGGCATGTGCCTCCTCGGGGCACGGAGAAGCTCTCAGAAATACGCATGAGGAGAAGTGATCTGGAGTTGGAACCGGAGGAGAGAAGATCTGCCAGAATGACCCGGGGGGCAGCCTATCCTGCTACGGGAAACTCAAAAATGTAGCATATTTTGTCTGGAAAAACAGAAGCAGATGGCAGGAGCCCGAGCAATCTTCAGGCACAGGCCTAGGGCGACGGGCTGCGTCCTTGCCCGAGGAGGCAGTGCCTGACTTGCAGCAGGAGCCACGGCTCCGGCCACGTGCCAGCTCTTGGGGCTGCTGCAAAGGCAGGGTGCAAGGGGATGGAGGGAGATGGAGGGGATGAAGAAGGAGGATCTACCAGCTGGTTCTGGGGGAAGGGGTCTTCAAGGAGAAAGAGAGAAATTCATATACTCATTCCCACTCTGCTGAAATTTTTCCTCCTTGGAGAAGCCCCAGTGACCCTTCCCAAACTCTGCCCAGTTCCCACCAGTTTCTGCTCCCTCCCCAGCACCTCTGCTGCTGGTCACCATTAAAGGGAAGGCTGTTTCTGTATTACAGTGTATTCACACAAGTGACACTCATCCATAAAGGTGGTGAGGGCTGTGCACCAGGAAAGCTGGAGACCAATGACAACAAAAGGCAAAATCCTGATGAGAGTACATGGGTATAAGTTAGCCTTGAATCGATTCAGGTTGGAAATTGGGTGCACTTTAACTAAACAGAAGAGCAGTGGGGTTCAGAAATGGCTTTCCAGTTAGTGGAGAAAAAAGTATTCTGAAGATGGAGTTGAACTGGTTTATTCATTGTATCATCAGTTAGTGTTTTGGAGCTGGTCATTGATGCCAGGGAATTGCTCTTCCAACACTATGTTCAAATGTAAAAATCCAATTGTGTTTCTGCTGTGTTTTTCTACCTTTTGCTGAACATACATGGGATTTTCAAAGAAATTGCTATTCTTTGAGCACACGGCCTCTGGCTTTATTTTGCTTTTTTTGGAAAAAGCAACTGGAGTCAGTAGTGATGGGGTGACCATGGACATAATTTCTGCCTTTTGTCAGAATATAAAAATACAGTGCCAGAATAAGAACCATCAGCTTGAAGTATTGACTGGACTGTTAGACTTAACAGTGTATTTGCTCTCTTTTAAATGTGTTAAATCCGACCCTAGATTAAATTTAAACTACTTTTCTACAGCATAATCCACCAGGGACACCCTGACTTTCCATTGACTTTAATGGAGCCTCTACTGAACGATTAGAGCAAAGCACGTAATATGCAGTGTGGCTATAGAGACGAAGTGGTTAACATCCTTTTTTTGTGGGTAGTTTCCCCTTTTAGTTCTTACTGTGTCATTATAATTAGCAAAGCCCGAGGGTTCAAATCTGAGCTAACAAAGGGCAGCGGCATGATAGTTTGTGTGTTGTTACTGCTGCTTATTACATCTATCATTATCATCTCACCATGACCTTGGGCTTCCCCCACAGGTTTATCAACTCTTCTCCCCATCTCATACATCTGTTGTAAGCTCTTTGGGGCAGATCTAGTGGTTTGGTGGTTGAGACCTACAACAACAGGACTTTATTCTACATCAAGACTGTAGCAGCAGCAATACAACTTTTAGAAAGTGGGCTGAGATGCCTGCTTTAATGGCAGGTCTTTTGGAAAGGCAAATGCTGCTGTGTCGAGCGTGTCTTTCCACGGTGCAGTAGATGTCTGTTGTAGGGACAAACAAGAGCCAAGCTACACATGGCAGCTTGTTACAGGACTGGGTAGGGAATACGTCTGCTCTGGCTCAAAATACAGGCTGCTATGCTGTGGATGTAGGGACGTGTCGGGTGAGCTGGTGCGAAAACCCACAAGAAAAAGAGGAGGCTTGGATGTACCTCCAGTTCAGTATTAAGAGAGCGCAACCATGGATTTATCAGACTCACCAGCAGGACATTTCCCTCCAGGACAGACTGGCAAGACTACTGCAGACTGTTGCATCCTGTGCTGATGTCCAGACACAGCTGCCCCAGCAGCTGCAGAGGCTTCATGGGCTGGTTGCATGTTGGTGCCTCCCATGGTCTGCAGCACTGAGTCTCTGAAGAGCTGAGATATTTTTGTCTACCTAATATCTTTGGGCTAATGCAGGGGTGGGTGGATGGAATGTAGCAGCTTCTTAACAATTAAAGGGGAGATCAGTCTGGACAATTTATGGTTCCCTTTTGGCCGGAAATCTGTGGAACAGTATGTTGTCCCTTGCTGGGCAAAGACTTCTGAGAAGCCCATAATTTAGCCTGTAATGCAGGATAGGTTTAATATTACAACCCGCAGCACAATGGCTTGAAGAGAACCAGACGGGTCTTGACATCACCAGACTTTTCTTCTCTTCAACTCTCCAGCGCAGTCGCTATTGTTTGAGCCTCATCACTAATGGGGTTGGAGAGGGATCCAGCATTGACCAACCGCTAGGGCTCTTGCCACTGTATCATTATTTCTGCTTCTAGTAGATCTAGGCAGGACCATGATCAAAATATTGCGGGCAGCCAGCAAACTTCTGCTGCCACAAGAGGAGCGGAACTGCTGTTTGTGAGGGGAGGATGGAAATTTCAAAGTTAATCTGGTTCCCATCTCTGGAACTATTTAATTGTAGCACACAAAGCATTTGCAGTACACCGGGAATTCAGTCTTTTTATGCAGGTTAGCCTTACAATGAAAAATTTTATATCAAAATGTTTAACTTCAAAAAGGGTTAGATTCAATTTCCTGGTGAAGGCTCGAGTCAGTTCTCATTTTAATCTCACCTGCGTGCCTGCCCCTAGGTAAAATGTCATTGTACTGTCACGTTTGATTGTCATAATCATAGTCATTTGGCCAGCAACAAAATCACAGGCCTGAACATTCCTGATGATTTAATCCAAATTCAGATCCAGATACATTGCCTGTCCCATTTTTGAAACGAGTGGAGCCATTTATTTGCACCTGGATCAACAAATTAAGATGCGTCTCTGTCCTCTGAGGTCCTTGCTTCTATCTTACCTTATCTTCTGCTCCCCAGACAACATTTTTCCTGCTTAGGACAGCTGCTCCAATGACTGATTCTGAAGGTGCTGAAATAATGTGGACTCTTCCCCCATCCAGAGAAACCAACAGTGCCACATTGTTTGTGTCTTTCCTTTCATAAGTAATCCATGAATATGCTTCCTTAAGTCACTGAAGGAAAATACTTCCAAGAAAAAACTCATGTCTTGTCTTTAAGAAAAATATTTGGACTGGTAAAATGCATTGTACTATGAAGGATAGTTCCAATTTACAGACTCATGAGCTTATGAGTGGAATAAGCCTCCATCCTTATCTTTATGTTACAGCAATGGCACCCACATACGATAAGTCTTCGCTGGCAGAATTTTGAAAAAGTAATTCCAGTGCAGTGAATATAAAATAAATGCTATCAAGGAAAAATATTTTTTGCTCCCCTGGAATAGAAAACATTATTGAAACTGTTGGATGCCTCAGGTGTCTATTCATGCAAAATCTATTTCTGCAGTCAAAATATATTCTATTCTGCTGATATTTTTTCAATATGTGACTGAGACTTCAAGACAGAAAGAAATAGCCATTTTGGCCAGGAAAGAACTGGTATGCGGTCTGGCTTTAGGTGAGCATAGATTTTTGCATGAAAATTATAGTAATTATGGGTATTTGTAAACAGCGATTTTTGCACTTTAATGGTCTAATTGCATGGTCAACAGCTGGAAGTTGCTCTATGCAGATTCTTACCTAACACATAATAAAAGTCACCCTTTGCTGCATTTCCACAAAGGAACAAATTATAGCACAAAAGAGACCTGCCAAATGCAATCTTGCATCCTCTTCTGCTTCTTAAAGAGGATGTTTGAATATTCTGATTTTAAAAAAGGGATAAAACAAAAGGAAAAATAATTTATGTATATCTAAAACACGTGTCTAAAGAAAAAAAAAAGGAATGGAAAATGCTGATGTATATGTACTACTTAGCCATTTATTGTAATATATGCATTTCCTTTGCATTTGTAAGTTCATATGTCATGCATGGTACACATCTGTTCCTTTCATTTTCAGTTCTTTTTAAATACATATTTTTTAATTTCTCCCTATTATTTTCTCAAATGGTTCATTACAGTAATTTAAAAGCATATCCAACAAGCAAAACCACACAAAATTACTTTCGTCATATTGAAAAATCTTGGCAACCTGATGAAAAATTTGCTATCTAACGGAAATAAACAAAAAAAAAAAAGAGAGAGAGAGAGAAAACCAGAACAAATCCAACCAAACCTGTCTTTCCCCTAGACTGCTGGGAAACACCTCCATCGAGCCTCCTGGTCCCCAAGTGTCCCAGTCCAGGCGTAGCTCAACCAATTAGAAGTTGCACTAGCTGATGTTGGTGGTTTACATTAATCTTTTTCTCTGCATTTACAAGTGCCTGGGAAATAAAAGGGCAGGTGCTGTAGCTCAGCCAAGAAATGGTAGTTTCATATCCTTAATTTGCTTGTGATGAACACCCTTTTCCCTTCGGCTTTCTAATAAGATGCTGTCAATATGTATCACTTCTAATCTTCTGCATCTTCACCCTGTTTCTCTGCTGAACATTGGCTGACAATTGTGCTCAGGATTTTCTATAGCCAAGTTTTCAAAAATGAGTGCATAAAAACTCATGGTACACCCACAGCTTCACCGGGAGCTGGGCAGCAATGCACAACTCCAGACCTCTCTCTTTCTTGCCTTTATAGTTACTTCCCTTCAGTCAACTGCCTACTAGTTATACAGATTGTGTCAATAAACACTGATTTGTATAAAGCTACACACCCATGGGTTAATTTGTGTATGGAATCAGTGAGTTTTATACGCAGTTTATAATGCCAACACTAGCTACTGGAACTCAAGTATAACTTTAGTCTAAAACTTGCAGCAGAGGAGAAACAAGTGCTAGGGAACTATGGGGGAGTGAAAACCACAAAGAACTCTAGAGCCCCCTACATATTAAAGGGTCAGTAGCAGAAACCAAAGCCACTTGGACCATGGGGCTCTGTCCCTGGCACATGCTGTGTTGCGGGGGTGAGGGTGGGATGCCAGTCTTCTAGGGCAGCAACTTGGACCTGAGCATCCCCACCAAGCCCTAGCTGAGAGTGGGCTCAGAGGAACGGACTGACAATGCTCTGTCACAGAGCAGGTCCCACGTAGCTAAGAGCAGCCTAACATTTTTGGCTGCCATGCAAGTCTGGGGCATCCACAGCTGCTGGTAAAGGCACCTCCCGGTGCAACTGGGGCAGCAGCCAAGGTTGCCCTTTCTTTCCCATGCTGTTACAGGCACTTCCCAGCTGCTGAACAGCTTGGGAGACAGCTCCCATGGTGTGCTTACAAGTCTTACCCTGAGGCTCAGTCTTACGCCTTCTTTATCCCTGGAAGCCATTCTCTGGCATGTGTTTGGGTTCATTTTGCTCTTTCTCCCTTTTTGCCACTGTATACGTTATTCCTTGTTAATTTATGAATTGCTGTGAGTCTTTGGCTTGACTCTTATTAAATATTGTGCATTTTAAAGGTGTTTAATTCTTTCATTGCTAGTATTAATCGCTTCACTATCAATTCCCTACTCCCATCTGTTGTTTTGAAATAACATTATATATTATTATGCCTCTTCATTGCTTCGTCTCTCTGTCACAGCTGACGGCTTGTTTACCTCACCCTCTGTGGAGCTTCCAAAATCCTTCTACTCCCTTGTTCTCATGGCAGTGCTCCAGTTCCCGGAGTCCTGGTGTGTTCGTCAGAGGTTCTCCTGGGTAACCTTTAGGGCATCTTGCTCCAGAGTTTTGACATCTCTCTCACTTTCTTTCCCTCCTCCTCCCTCCTACCTGTCCTGTCCCACGACTAAAGGTGGCTGCCCTGTAGCAACACCAGCAGGAGTGGGTTCATACCTGTAACCCAGCCACCAGCCTGGCTTCTCAGCTGCAGTTCCCAGAAGGGAGAAAAGGCACAGCTGAGTTACTGGTAAGCCTCTGTTCCCAACTCTGACAGGTGTCCCCCAGGTTCCCCAAGAGCATGCCTGGCAGTTGATTCATGGATTCATGGCAGAATTACCTTGGATGTTTCTGTACTATCCTATTTACTACTTTTTTTTTTTTTTCTGCTTATCCTTTACTTCTTTTACAGCATTTTTGTGCCCTTTTCCTGCCTAATTGACTTCCCAATTTTATTACCTCTTCTTTCCTCCCTGCTATTAGCAGGATTGTTTCCAAGCTGTTTTCTCACTTCTCTACTACACCTATTTTTTTCCTCCAGCCATCTAACCAATGCATTTTATGGATGCTTCCAATATTCATGACATCAAATGTCATTCCCACATGCTTTTCAGGCTGTTTAATTTCAAGCAGCTGAAAACTCAAGGTATTTATGCTTTAAAGGGACAATAACGTCATTGATAAAGGGTTTTTCTCATTAGCCTTTTGTAGGACCATGCATATCTTGCATTTCACTCCTTGCAGTGCTGAGGACTCAGGAGTAGAAATGATAATAATGGTAAATACCACTTCAGCCAGTGTCTCCAACACTGCCATCTATGCAATCTCTGCCCTTCACAGTCACCTTGTCCCACACTGCCTGTATTACTTCCTGCTGTCTGTTTCTCAGTCATGAGGAAATTTTATGTCAGTGTATGTGCAGAACTGTAATCCTTTTCTGGAGAAGAGGGAAATACTTCTGTTTCAAAACATAGCTGAATGCCGGAATGTCAGTCTGGCAGAAGGTTAGGAATCACCATACTATGCAGGCACCATGTCATATAAATCCTGTTGTACTGGGACCAAGCTTCATTGTTGAAAGGAGCCATCAGCTTAATGTGTTGATCCTGCTCTTCTATTTGGAATGATGTCACTGTGTTAGAAACCTTTTTTCATTTTGGGTTTTTTTTTTTAAATTTCTAAATTTTCTAAATTTATGGGAGGCCACTTTCTATCCAGTTGTTCTTGCCCAGTGGATGGCTCAGGTAAACTTAATTTTTCTCCTACAACAGGTATTTACATGCTGTGTATCCCTAGGGAGCAGTTCTGTAGGCCATCATTTTCAGCCTCATTAGTATCCCAGATTTCATTTTGCTAGCTGAATATGCCAAGCTCCAGCTTCTCTAGTAAGACTAACTGCCTGTTTCCCAAACATCTTAGTAGCCTTCTCTACATCAATTTCAGTTCAAACTTCTCTTTATTTAATGTGGGTAGCCCCAGAAGTGGACAGTATTTTAGATCATTCACAGTTCTTCTTCATACAGTTTATTTTAATACTTTCCTGTTCCTACCGGGCAGTCACGACTGCCATGGGCTGGATTTTGCCTTTGCAAGGGTGGGTCCCACTGGCAGCTTAGTCATCCACTTTCTCATTAGCTGCTTTACTAGCTTAGAATTATAGAATCATAGACTGGTTTGGGCTGAAAGAGACCTTAAAGACCATCTAGTTCCAACCCCCCTGCCATGGGCACGGACACCTTCCACTAGATCAGGTTGTTCAAAGCTTAACTGCATCTCAGTCATTTTCAACTGACAAGAGCTCTTTTTACAGCAGCTATGGTATCAGTCCCTCAATGCATCAGTTTGTGTTGCATATTACTGAATGATTGTTATTCTATTCCTTGAATGCATCTATTCTTTCTGTCTGCTGCCCTGACTGTCTTCTGTATTAAAATTTTCTTTTACATATATATGGACGGTCATTAGTGTTCTGTTCAGGGTCCCAGGAGTAAGCACTCTTCCTGTTTATATGCAGACCATCAGAAAACAGGGAAAAAGAAATATCCCAAAACTGATCCTGGAGAAACTTCATTCGGGTCTCTTCTTCAGCCCTACAGTTCTCTTTGCAGTACTGCCAGTGGTTGTCTTCCTTTCATCAGGCTCCCACTCAACAGTTCCTCTGTGCATCCCTATTTTCTCTAGTTTAAGAAATGATTTCCCATCTGGTGCCTTATTAAATGCTTTGCTGAAGCCCAGATAAATTATACCTACCATATTTCCTTTGTCTAGAAAATCATTAATCTTTTAAAAATCCTATCAAGTTAGTCTAAAACAACCTACCATTAGCAAACCCAAACCCTTTGGCAATTCTTTTTAGTCCATTCCCAGTTTATCTCCATGTCTTAAATTACTTCTTTCTTTCAAAATTTGTTCCAAAGCCTTCTGACATTTGAGGTCAGACTAACTTGTAATTGTCAGATCTTTTTTTTCTCCGTCTTAACTCTAGGTACTGCATTTGTTATTTTTGAATCCCATGAGTTAATAGACTTGTCATGAATACCTGTGACTGCTCCTGTAGTTTCATGTGCCAGTTCTGTCTGAATTCTGAATGAGATTATCCAGGTTGTCCCAACTGGAGGTGATTAAGCTCTTAGATTTTTTGCTGTTGTTTCCAGTGTAGCAAAACCTCATTCCCATTATTTATCTTCCCTTTGCCCTTCTGTTCAATGTCATGACTTAATAAATTTAAACTAAAGGCTCTTTAAGTAGTTCTTTATCCAACCGGTCCATAGATAATTCTTTTTTTCCCTCCTGCTAGGAATACAGCTTTGAGATCTTCTTAGCACCAGTCATGTGAAGAATACTACAGCCACTTCCCCATCCAAAGCCTGGAGACACGCAGCCTGTTGACTTTGGTGGCTAGGGTGCTCAGAGCACTTAGTCCATCAGAGTTTGCGCTTTGAAATGGAGAACATTAGTTCCAGCCTTACATTTGTTTATTCTTCCATTTAATGTAAATTGAATCAAGGCACGGTCATTTGAGCCAATGCTGTTTCTCAGCTCAGGTCTACTAAAATGTCTTCATTGCTTACCCAAACCAATGGAAAATTCCAGTCATTCTTTCAATATCTTTCTGTAATAAACACAACTGTATGTATTATTTATAATTGTCTTCACTGGCTACTTAGTTTCAGTGATACCAGAATGGCCAGCAATCATTTTAGGAGGCATTTTGTCTTGATTGTGCTTAGTAGAGAGGGATAGAGAGCCTGATAGTCAAGCAGAGTCTTAAACATAAGTGGAGATGATTGAAATTTGACTGTAACAAATTCCAGCCTTGTTAGCCCAAATTAGGGCTAAACATAGAAGTATATATATTAAAAAGGGAATGTTTCCAGGTCAAATGAACTGCTTGAAATGTTTCATTTTGTCTTAAATCCATTAGAACTGATTCAATAGTCTTTTCACTTGGTTTTCCCCTCTGGCATTTTGAAATTAAAAAAAAAGAAAGAAAATCTGACCTGCCAAAGATGAAAATGACTTTAATATTAAATTTTCATATTTTGATTCTTCCTAGAAATATGTTTTTAAAATTACTTCCTCTGCTGTTTCATACCAGGCAGCGGATTAAAAATATGCTGACCCTGTAACAGAAATTAAACAGGAATGTGCGATGCATGTGATCCATCACAGCTAAACGAACCCTGCAAACTACAGAAATGTTAGCTGAATTATTCTCACTCTGACCTGGGGTTCTGTTAGATGTACTTCTACAGTGAATGCTCCTGCTTTCTAATCACTGTAAGTTTGGTGGCATGTTTCCTGGGAGGAAAAAAAGGTCCCTTGATGCAAACATTACGCTGACTGTGGTAGATATTGAGGGTTTGTTGTCTCTGCAGAGAGGATGGTCCTAATAAAGAGGCATCTGGGCCTTCTTGTCTCTTTTCTTCTATTAAGATATGTCAGGCTAGGCTCTGGACAGCTGGATTGTGATGTTTTTGCCCCTAGGGTGTTTTGGGGTAGTGTGGTAGGAGAGTGTTGCTATCTCCAGGAGCCAGTGAATCTGAGAATATGTCTCAAGGATGAAACCTGGAGAAGTGCAAAGAATGATTTCATCTTGATTAATTACACAGTATTGATCCTCTGTGGAAAGAGCAATTATCCCAGACACTCTTCTCACTGAAGTGAAAGCCACTGGGAAAGCCACTCTGATAAAGAGGATGAACGTTTTCCCTCCAAAGGGCTCAACTGGTTTTATCCTCAGGGTCTGCAGCGTTAAATTTAGACTCAAAGGGAAAAAAGCCTCAGTGTAGATGTGCCCAGCTTATATCAAGTGCAGTAGAAGTCATACAAACAAGTGGCAGGGTTAAAACTCGACTCCAGTCTGTAAAGTGTGAAATCTAGCATTATGCATCTTTTCATGAATGGCCTTGACCAGAGTTTTCAAAATCTACAGGTTTTCTGTTGAATGTTAGCATAATGATGATGGCATTATCCCCTCACCCTTTGCCTTGCAGAGCTGTGGATATCTCCATAGGCATTGATCTGAAGGATGCTGGATTCCACCCCATGCATCAAGGAGATGAAGCTTCTTAACCAAGAACATGAATCTGTCAGGTGCAGGCTGTCTTACAGAGGTATGCTGACATTGTCTTCTCTTGTGATCTTGCAAGGAGGTGTGACTTTTGAAATGTCTATTTTTTTTTCTTAAGATCTGTGGTGTTGGTCTGTATTAATCTACAAGTCGTGCACATCGGTAAAATTTGTAGTATTGGTTTAAGCTTAAGTTTATGCTCAAATTAAAGTCCATTCCTTTTCCTGACATTTTCTCTCATTGTTTTTCACTAGGCTGAATTGCCTAAAAGGGAAGCGTCTCCAGTCACCAAGGGGCAGAACCACCAACATCCAGTTAAATCAGTGCTAATCCGTACTCCCTGTGCTTACTCTTGCTACACCTGAAGCTTGGTCCTCTACCACCCCCTTAGTCAGAGGCTGTTGTGACTCTGCATCCCTCCACGACCTAAAGGCCTGAGGATTTCTCAGTTTTTTGTCAATGCCATTGTTCTCTTCCTGTCCCATTGAGGTAGGCAAAGAATTTGAGGTAGAAATCCCCTTAGGGGTAGCTGCCTTTCCTTTTGAAGCCTTGTTGGTCACTCCAAGTCTGCACAGATTCCCTCAGGGATGTTGCCCCTGAGCTATCCCAGCACTCTTCTCTTTTCCCCTCTTGGATTCCTGTGTTAAGAATCATTCTTCATAGCATAGTTTAACCACTGGTTCTCACGCTCAACCCATCTCAATCCCTTTTTTATTGAGATTTTGTCCTGATCCACCACCCTGCTATTCCACAGTTGATGTTGATCACTATGGGAAGGTTTAGAGGAAGATTTATATGTTTTGGGAAATCTTTCAGCCTGTGTCATGCCAAACGCAGGAAGCTCACTTTTCTCCAAGACCTGTTCGTACTTTTTAAGAAACAAACCACTCAATTCTTCTGCTCAAATTCTGCAAACTACAATTCCCATAGTACCACTCTGAGAAACACACAGCTTTGGTGATGTCAGTATCTTGTACTCAGCCACAGTTGGGATTTGGAGAAAAACAATTTTCTAGGTATGTATAGTATCTGTCGATGACTGGCTTTTGTAGCAGCAAGCTGTATATCAAAATATTTTCCACTTTGGGGAAGTGGGTGAAATGGCCAATGTGATCGTAATGCAGGCTATAAAAAGATCAAAGTTGCACTGCTCTGCAACAGCATCATCCATTGAAATGTAGCAGGAGCTTGCTGGAAAAAAAATGTTCATGCAATATATAAGACATTAAAAATTCTGTTACATTACTCTTGCCACAAAGATTGTAATGAAAATGGGAAATGGCACAAACGTAACCCATTCTCATTACAATCGTTAGATTGTAATCTTGTGCTCTCCTTCTCAAGAGAATGCTAAATGAGATTTTAAAGTATGGAAAATAAAGGAGCAAATAGAAACTGGAAAGCAAAAGAGGTGAGGCATGATAGACTGTTCCAGCATTCTTATGTTCTTTATTTTTTCAACCAGGACATCAGTGAAGTAGGAGAGAACAGTACGATTTCAAAGAAAGATGTATGCACAAATAGCGCTCTTTTCTTTTTTCCTTTTCTTTTGAAAATATATTCTTGCAACAATCTTACCTCTTCATTCTCATTTAAAAAAAAAATATCCCCCCAAAACAAGGAGATAAAGTAACACCTTAGAAATCTACATCAACATACCTATTTTAACAGAGTAGAATTTGCCCTTTTCCGTCATAGTAAGAGCTGAATGTAACACCTCCCAGTGAGAGAGGAGAACTGTATGACTTAGGAGACTAGCAATTAAAAATCTGTCAGTCACAGGTTTGGATCCGGCCCTGATTAGATAGTGACCGAAAGTTGTTAATATTAGGTGATGACTACAGAAGGAAGTACCTGACCTCGTTCTAATCCCCATGCGAGTATTTAAATGACATGCTGTCGCTGTCACTCAGTGGTGCCTTTGGTGCTGCCAGCAAAAGACTAAGCATTAAATGAGTATGAGAAGTGATCTAACCCCATCAGTCATCTATGCACTAGGTTTGGAGGAGGTGTAACAGGTACCCTCCTTCCAGAGTCTGATGTGGGACAAAAGGGAATTCTTGCCTTTCCTTAGGCTGTGCATTTGGGAGCTCACAGAACTTCTTAAAATATTAATTAAGTGAAAAATCTAGTGAAGAGTCAGAGTCAGAGTCACAGCAAAGGCTCGAGACCCAGCATTTAATAGCTCTGCTTTGCTTGGGGAGTCAGTGGAGGTGAGTGAGTGTTACGCACTGCAGTCAAAAGGGTTCCTTGGCTGTTGAGGCTATGCCCCTACAGAATCCATGTGCCCCCACTCTACACAGCCCTGAAAAAACACATCATCATAAACATCATAACATCTCCATAATAGAAAAAATGCCTTTCAGACAAAAGATTAAAAGCTACAAATGTTCTAGCTTAACCCAGGGAGAAGGTAAGAAAGATTAAAGGCATCAGAAATAATGTAGGTCTTTGCATTTGTTTCTGAGATGCATCTTCTTGTCTGGCCCTGGATCTTATGTTCACCCACTTTTGTTTTCACTCACTATGTCTGCTGTGGGTTTGGGTTTTTGATTTTTTGTTTGTTTGTTTGGTTTTGTTCACTCGCTTTGTGTTCTGTTCACCCACTGTGTTTATGCTGAGAACCCGTACTCCCTTTGTCCCGTACAGACAAATCTTGTCGTAACTTCAGAATGACTTGTAGATTTTTCTGTAATCTTGCTTAAAAGTGTTTACTTCTGAGATGACTTCTTATTTGTAAGCTTGCACTGCCATGAAAATGTTTATAGCTGAACTAGAATTCCTGACAGCCCTTCTATGTTAACTGCCAAGAGATTTCAGACTGCTGAGAAAAACCTGTATTACAGTTGGCTGTACTGCATCTGGCCTGTGATAAATAGAGGACTTTTAATTTCCCAAGTATCCAGCCTCTCCAACTCCACAACTCACAAAAATTAAAAATAAAATTTTCATTCTGAAGCTTAAAATTAATTTAGTTTCTGTTGTAGCACTGTAATAAGTAGATCTAATTTAACCAGTCAGCAGTTCCTTCCGTTGGACATTAATTTTTTAAAGTCTGCAAGTTAATCAACCTGTTTTATGGTGAAATGTGTTTTTACACCAAAACTCCTCATTATTTCTTTTTTATTTTTCTGTTAAGTGTCTGGGATAAGTGAAAATAGCTTCTGAATATAAAAGAATCAATTAATGTTTCAATATAGGGGGAAAAAAAATCGTTCCCCAAATGGGTAACTTTTGTTCAGTGCTGCAGACTGTTTCTCATACAGCTGTCTTCGGAGCGTGATCTGTCAGTGCCACCTGTTAACTAGTCTGGTCTTTACAGGCATAATATATGGTCAGGAAATGAAGAAAATCCTGATTTTTCTCTTTTTGATTTTAATAGTCCCTCTGAAACATAAAATTAGTCCCAAGGATTCAGGAAGCGGCATCCTCATGTCTGTTAGAGAAGAATCAATCAGAGGTCGCAGATTTTAGATAATGGAGTATGCTATTTATGGGTAAAGATGAGGCTTTATGCCTGAGAGGTAATACCCAAAGCCAGGCCTCGATTTGGACACAGCCTTTTCAATGTCACCTTTTCGATGCCAACCATGGGGTTGATATTGGGGTCCTCGGTCCCTGTCCTCCAAGGAGGGGCTTCCCACAGGAACAGAAAGGGCAAATTCTACGTCGTTTTAAGAGGGAGCGTGGCAAGTCTGCTCAAGGACTGCATGACGGTGTTGCCCCTGAGAGCAGGGGACCACACATGTGTCCCTCATGCATGCCAAAATGCAAGCTTCCAAAGGGAATGGGAAGTGTAAGCATACCCTTTCGACGCTCTCCTTTGGTTTTGCTTATACGTCAAAATTCAGCAAATGCAATACATTCGTTCCCTGGACCTTCAACCCATCATCTCTCCTCTCTGCAAATCAGTTTGCACCTCAGTGTGTCTCAGCTGCTGCAAAAACTATAATTCCAATCACAGCCAGCCACTTTAATGGGCTTCTTGTGTCCATCGGGAAGAGCTATCCCATACGCCATGTCAGCTCCCAGCACCTAGAGAAAGCACAGTCTCTCTGCCATGTTTTAAGGAGAGCTGCAGTGGCGTGGTGACATTTGAGAGCTTTCATTATCTCAGTGCAGGATTCTCTGGGGCACACTCTGGTCTCTTAACATGTCCTTGTTTAACGGCGCTCCTTACCTTTGGCTGCCTCTGTTCAGCTAACCAAGCGGTGGCAGAGATGTGTATAGTCCCTCTTAAATCATTCTGATTTTCCCAAGTCCCTCTGCAGTTTTTTGACGGAACATATGGCAGTGTTATGTCTATTTGAAAAAGCCTTTGCATCATATGTTTATACAACTGCTCACTATCCCAAGACAAAAATTCTTTCCTGTTATTGCCCATTTGCTGACTAAAGAAATTATCCTCTTTATGTATTCTGGTACTTTACCTTGATACCTTACATGTTTAATTATGTAGTCCTCGGTCCATAATCCATATGATTCACTCACCATATAATACAACTCACATCCATTTTATTTGTTTTAACCCTTGCCCTTCCTTTCTCACTTGCTTTCCTTTGTCGACCCTTGGTTATCTATTTGGTTTGGGGTCTCAGCCTGACTTCCATGGAGAATTCTCTCTTCGGTGAAAAAAACAGTGATTGAGTCCAGTGGCAGGGGCTTGACCCAAAGGACAAGAGCTCCTGATGCTTAAGGATGAGATATTAAAAAAAGGGAAAAACAAGCAAACCCCAAAGGAAACTCTGGTTATGTACCACATAAAGGAATAGCACCAGAATGGAGAAAAAGGAATGGGTTTTGTGGCTACAGAAACAGCACTCTACTTGGCTCCTTTTCTTCCATCCCCTGTGCGGCTGGCCAGTGACTTCAGTCATCCATGGAAATCAGGGATTTCCACCAGTTTCAGTGGGAAAGTGAGTTGCACACAGGATCTTTCCATTCTCCAATTTCCCGATCAGCAAAGCAGAAATAATGATTTTTTCTGTCTTGGGTTAGAGGTGGGTGAGGCCAGAAAAACACTGGAATCTTTTAAGAGTGAAAAAAATTTTTTCCCCTGAGGTCTGATTTGAAAAAAGCCCAATAACCTGAACATAAAGCTGTGTGTGGATTTTTTTTTCCCTCAGAAGGAACAATGAAATAGTTTTTAGAATAATGTTTAAAATGAGTTTTTTACAATTGAACTTCATTCCTTCAAAAGCCTTTCTATGACCACTCACTACTTCAGATGAAGTAAATTTATTTCAAAGCATGCAATATTAGGGTACTATGTCTAATATACTGTAGATCTGCAGGTAATGGGTTCAATTTCTGAAGGCCCTTTGTAGTGTACTGTCTCCAGAGCAGCTTAATGGGCATATCTAGGGACTCTGTGCTCATTTTTTAGTCTTTCTAGAAATTTGGACTTTTTCTGTGTCTGCATTATTATTAAGGTTATCTATTTACATGAGATTCATGAGCTCTAGTGATATAGCCATCCTTTTTATTACAAGTCAATAATATCAAGGCTTTCTTTTCAACATTTTGTTCTTTGCCCTCTTATTTTAGAAAATCAGTCAATAGGCAAAAATTAAAGGCAAGTATTTTCATACTTGGTATAACTCATCTCTCATACTAGGCATATTTGTCACCACAGCGAATAAGAAATTTTTACTTGCAGTATATGCACATTTTGTAAACATACCTAACAGCACTTGCAATACATTTCTATTTTTTGATGGAAACAGCTTCAAATCTTTTTCCTCTATCTTGATTTTATTTTTCAGAGAGCATGTTTTCAGGTGGTGGGGACAGCTGCATGGTGAATGAAATTTAATAAAATCATTCTGATACTCAGCAATAATGTAGTAATAGCTGTGGTAGAATACTATAAAAGCAAAATTAAAGGTTCATAAAAAGTATTTCCTCCTTACAAGCATTTTACTTCTTCTGAATGCAGGATGAGCTTGTCACACTAGATCCAGTTTCACCAGAGCAGTCTGAAAGGTGGCACCAGGGCACGTGGAAGCCCCATGTTCATCTTGGCTCAGCTGACCAGAAGACTAGGCTTTGGGGTGAAGCCCAGAGCGAAAAGAGGTGCTTTTACACTGGGACAACACAACCATCCAGCCTGACATCTCAAAATGGCAGAAGGGTTAAACATCCAATACTGGGGGGAAAAAGAGGGCCAAGGAATTTCAAGTGACAATTTAGGACTCAGTCCTGGAAGCTGCTCATTGTAGGTGGACTTGTGCACTTGTGCCCAGCACAGTCACTGTTGGCTGTGCTAAGGGGATGATGGAAAACTGTTTGGATGCACAAGACACAGGAAGATGCCAGAACGCTGATGGGAGTTATTCTTCTGACTTGACATTTTACTCTTCCTTATTCTGGGGCTACAAGACTATCCAGCTTCTCCTAATTGACTTGATGGTCTTGCTGGAAAAAAATGAGCTGCAATGGCTTTTTTCTTCTCCTGAATTATTTACAGGTGGAAAATACCGGTCTTGCTGGATCTTACCCAAAAGTTGCTAAAATGTTTTTGCAGCCCGATACTATGCTTTTCTCTGTTTTTCATTTGGCTAGCAAAAATATTGTTTCAGTCAGATCTGAATAAAATTTTTTTCTTCTTTTTATTTTTTTTTAAATTCTGGTTTAGGGAGTGAAACAATTATTTACACCACCCTACTCCTGATAGCAACCATATGTCTGGACTGCAAAGCATTGAGCCTTGCAGTCCTACTTCTGGCAACTGTCCCCTGGCCACAATGGCATCCCTCAGCGCTCCTAGTGGGAGTAGGTGCCATGGAGCCCTTTGCATGCCATCGGCACTTCCCAGCTTCCAGCACCGTTACCTCATTTGCCACCGCTGTCCTCCAGCAGCTGTTGCAGCCAGGCATTTGGTAAGCTGTGTGGCACAAGCAACGTTTGGAAGCCCAAAACCCTCAAAAATTGTGATTCTGAGATGGGTCAGAGATTAAAAAAACAGGGTGATTGAGCAAGTTCAGCTATCTGGATTCCCATCAGCTTGGAGCCTCTGCAGATCTTGCTTTCATCTCCTGGAAAAAGCCATGATACAGAGACTCACCTCACAGCAAAGAACAAAGAAACCTGCCCGCTGGCCTGTCTGGAACTGCTCAAGAAGGACAGATATTACTTGGGAAATTGAACTTTGGTGGAAACTGCTTTTTGTCATACGATGCAGTCTCTGTTCCATCATCCTTGTTTTCCTTCTTAGGACAGCAGAGTTGTGCTTTAATAAAACCACCTAATCTTAATTTGTAAAGGGTCTGGAAATAACCCCAGTTTTGCTGGGAAAGCCCCACTGAACTGTGGAGGAAACACAGCTCCTGATCAGATGGAAGAGCAGGTCCTAATAGAGATGAAGGTTTGGAAGACTGAAGTTTAGTGCGATGTTGTCGGTGAGAGTATGAGAGGGTTAAAGGCTCAGATAGCTTGGGATCTGAAGCCATCCTCCCACTCACAGAGCCTCCACGGCTGGTAGGAGACTGTATGGGCACCTCACCAGCTCCAACCACTGACCCCTAGCCGGTGCAGAGGTTGGAGAGACTTGTCTCTTGCTACTGAGCATGGGTATGATTTCTTCCAACTGGGCGGTGTAAGTGGGGCAGGACTCAGCAGGACGACTTCTGCCTTCTGCAAATGTGCTGAACTTGGCCCAGTGTGAGCTCTGTCTGTGGAAAATGCAGTAGGAGGCTGTACTGTGGAGCTTTTATCAGCTGTGCACATCAGAAGTGGAAATTTCACTCTATTTCCTCCATTTCTAATGTAGCAATATTTCAGCATTGTGCTTCAACCCGTGGTTGAGTGGTAGTTTTATGATTTTATGAGGCCTCAGACCACAGTGTCTTTAAATGTTCTATAAAATATACAGGTTAATCACATGACCCCTGCAAACTTCTTGGAAGAACTTGTATTGCATTAGCTAATGCATTGCAATGTCTTACTGGAGCTGCAGAAAAACATTTTACATGAAAAGCAAACCTGTCAAACTTGTGTCTTTGCTAACTTAGCACAAAACAGGAAAAAAAAAAACCAAAACCTTTAACCAGTGCAAAACAAGATAAAACCGCAAACTTGATGGCCTTTTGTGCAACCTCAATTGGACATTGCATCTCTATGCTGTAATCTCAGAACAGAGCCTTTATCATCTTGGGTGTACTAGCATTGACCCATAACACAGAGTCTTAAATAAAAAGCAAACCATATTGTCAAAGCAAAAGTCAGTATCTCAGCAGGTCTGGCCTCAAGTGTGGGAGTGTGAAGAGAGAAAACAAAAGCTCAGGATAAGGAGAAGGCTGAATGGGTTCGAAGGAGGAAAAAAAAAGAACAATCTCTAGAAAAATAACAGGGTGGAGCAGAAATAAAAATACTCTGGAGAAGCGAATCCCTACAGACTCCAAAGTGCAAGAGAAAAAGGCCTAATTCTTGTCTCGGCAGTGCCTGAGCTGATGTGGGTCAGCTGTGCTGGGAGAAGGGCTCTGAGCTCGGATTTTGAAACATCTGCGCAGAGGTGGTCCAGCAAGACCGCCATGGCAGAGATGGCATTGTGGAAGATTTGGGCTGTAATTTATAGGCAGACTGCTCTGGGGCTAAATAGCCAAGGGATACAGCACTGCAATCCCCCTGAGGAAAGTGAGAGAGGCTTCCCTCTTGCCTGGGGAGGGACATTGTTCTGTGGCAGTCAGTCCCAAAGACAGCAGAGCCATGGTCTGTGCTCCTTCCTGTCCTTTTGGGTAATTTGCATGCCTGGGTAAGTTAACACTGGGCAGTTCCCACTCTCCCTTCAAGTGAGCTTCTGCCCGTGTGTGGCAAGCAGAGATGGATGCAGAGTCATATGGCTGAAGTCATAGCCCTGCCCAGAGATGGTATGTGCATTTCCCTCCCTCCACAGCCCTGCTGTATGGGTTTGCTCCTGTCACATGGCCTTTCCTTTCCTGCACTGAAGCCAAGTCTTCCACAGGAGGAGGTTCTCCTTTCCATCACTTTGTGCATCCTTGCAAGAGGCAGAAGGGACCCAGATTCCAGCAGATACCTTTGAGAAAATACTGGCTCCTGAAGAGTTTCTCACATCTCCAGGAAGAGCTATTGGGTGTTCAGTAGCTGAAAAGCTGAAGGAGTGCTGAAATGCAGCCTGTGGCGAGTGAGGTTTAGTTCCCTACAGTGGAAAGCTCCTTGCCCCAAAAGTATTTAATTCTCAGGGCCTCATGCAACTGAAATGCATTTTGAACGCGTTGAAATGCTTTAATGCCAGGGTGCCTTGTCTCCTACTTCACCTATTCCTTGGCAGTTTCAGAAGCGTCATTAAACTCACTTTAGAAGGGAGTGGGATGAATTCACCTGTAACAAAAAAAAGGTGGCTAGGTCAAATGTTTATGGAGCTGTCTTGCCCTTGTCCTGCTTTTCTGAGACCCTTGATGACGTATGGGTCAAAATGGTATTCATACTAGAGAGTTTCTGAATTTCTGTGCTCTGTTTTCCTTCTCTAAAGAGCCTAGCATGCCCCGATGTGCTGTGTGGTTCTGCATCCCACTCAGTCCCCTTGTGTTGACCCTCTTGTGTTGCCTACAGATGCTTTTATTGCCAGCTGGCCAGGGTCCACCTCACCCCAAGACAGAAGTGCCAAATAGCTTAACGAGGAGATGGTTTCAGCCTGGTGACACTTTCATTGGTGGGCCAGAAATAGAAAAGACCCTGGAATTGTGTGTCTGGCATGTTGTTCCATTAACATTTTTTGTAGTTTTCATCCCTTTCTCTCCCCTGTAACACCACCTGATGAAAAGGAGAGGAAAGCTTGAGAAAATGACTGTCGTGTCAAAGATGTTGATAACAGAGAGATAAATAGCCGTACTGCAGCTGCACATCAGACCTGGAAACAAAGACTTCTTGCATATAACTGTTTGTCTAATGCAGTATTTTTTAATAATTTAATTTTGTGTAGTAGCATGAGCACTTGATAGATGTCAATGATTGTGCACAATGTTCAATTTAGTGTATTTATTGCTATTTATGAAAAAATCACTGAAGATACCTTTGCATTCATGGGTTTGAGTCTTGCACAATTCATTGAAATGCTTGGCATCACAGTCATAAAATACACACACTGAAGGTAATAAAATCCAGCTATGCAGTACAGTAAAAATCCCCACAAAAAATATAATAAAATGGACATATGAATCTTGATAAAATCCGTGCACCACTGTGCTGCACATTCACACGAGTTAGAGATGTGCAGTAATCCTGGATGAAACCTTCTTCAGAAGAACATAAAATGCAAAGAGGAATACAGCGCAGCCCTGTCTCTCAAATTATGCATAACCATGACCCTTCATTGTGGATTCCTCCTTGACCATGTAAAATGTTCTACATTTCATCAAACCACTCCTAGCAGGTGTGCTCCAGGTTCCCTTCCCCGGCCTCACAAAGGCTGTGAGAAACGGGGCGTGCAGCATGGGGAGGCTGAAAGCATGCATCAGCCTCCAGGTGTGATGGTCACCTCTCTTTCCTGCCTGCCAGTTTCCCAAATGTATGTCTCACCATCATCCTACAAACATCATCTGCAGCTTCTAGGAAATATTTCTGGTCTCCTGTCCCACTAACACAGTCAATAACTGGAGTAGCAGAGAGGGAAGGGGGAGAGAGTCTCCCAAAGCATTTGGAGTAAAGATTTCTGTAGCAGTCACTGGAGCAAAACAGCCCAGAGCTCCTACAGGTGCCAATATTACCAGTTTTCCTATAGCAATAGAAGGGCAGCATACATAGTGATGGGACCCATGATGATCTATAAAGCCTTTGAAGCAGCACAGCAAAGCATTCATTACAACGTCAATTGTTCACAAATCGTGACACAAGAGGGCAGAGAACAGACATATGGAGCTGCCAGTGGCTTCAGCACAGCCTAGGAGCCCTGAGTCCCTTTGTGGTGGCCGACCTTAGGATCCAGTACAACAGGACCTTCTGGAGAGCAGCACGCAACTTCGTTATGATAACCACAGCATTTCATCCTCCAGCTTGTTAGCTCAGTCTGTGCTCTTGCAGGTAAGAGCCCCCTGGGAGACTTTCTGTCACTAAGCTCTGAAGTGAGCTCTGCACAGCCTTGCAGAAAACATTTTTTAATATGCTGAAGTCTGGCTTCTGCTTTTGCTCACTTCAGGTGTGCAACATGTCCTTAATCACCGCTCGACGCTGCATGGGTGAGCCGGACCATGGCTGTCCGCTGCTGGAAAAGACTGTGGAGAAGAATAGCAGCACCTGCCAGGCACTGTCTCACAACAGCAGCAGGAAAAATCCCATGACACACACCGCAGAGTGCCACACCAGGCAATGGGATGTGGATTACTTTGGACCATCACCTTGGTTCTGTGGTGCTGAGGATGTGAGACAGGGACAGACCATTGCAGGACAGTGGTGCGGTTTACTTGTTGCACTCGTGCTTGTTTGCCGTGCGTTGTTTGGTGCGGACACGTAACACCTGTACCAACCGTTCTGGTACAGATATGCTACAAAGAGGGGAGGAAGGGAAGAGACCACATAACCACTTCTACAGCTGTGTGAAATCAGATGAGGAAATGGTTTGGGGGTACCTATGGCTGTGGGTAAGGAGGGTTAAAGCGGTGGAACAAAATTTGAAGAGCACCTCCAGAAAATGGCAAAAAGCTTGAGTGCAGAAAACCCTCCACCAGGAGGATCCATGAGGATTTAAGAAAAATTCCCATGACCTAAGTAAGCGGCAGTGGCTGGATCATTTAAAATGAGTTGTGCAAAGCCAAAGTGCAGAGAACTGGATGATTTTGGGGCGAGTTTCCATTTGCCAGCTGAGGGCAAACAAGCCAATGGGTGCATGCCTGAGCTTTGACCCAGCTCAGCTGTGGGGCAGGTCTGCGCAGCAGCACAGGGCTACGAGCGGTGCACCACTGGGCGAGAAAAAACAGAGCAGGCGGGCAGTGTCCCAGGCAGGGAGTACTCCAATAGCGTTTGTGCTCTTGTAATATTCCTGCGGTTGCTGCACAGGTTGGCCACAGGGAAGCTAAAATATCCATGCCTGCTCTGGCTACCCTCACACCTTCCTTTGTTGCACTGGCTCACTCCAGCACAGGGCTGTCACGCTGACCCTGGCCAGGCTCTGGCTGCCTCTGTGCTCACACCATCATTTCTCTGCACTGCTCAGAGCTAGAAAGGAAACTTTATTTCTCTGAAACCACAGTGGTAGAATTCCTGAGAAGAGATGCAGAAAAGCAATACGGATGCACGCAGGCGCTCTGCTGAATCTGTCCGTGCCTGCATATTTCTCTGGGAAAGGGCAAGGCAGGCCAGTGGCATGGTTCTCTGTCCCACTTTCTCCCTGCGTAAGACAGGAATAATGATACTGACCTAGTTCACTGGGGAGCCTGGAAAGGCCAGTTCATGTTTCTAAGACGCTTTGAAAATAAAAAAGTCTGTGTCGGTGCTAAGTGTTATTATTCATGTATTGTAATTCTAACCTATAAGGGACTTGGCTTTCGTAGGAGATGCTCAGTTACTCCAGCAGCTGAAAGAAGGGTTTCGTATTTCATCTCCAGCTATATACAGACTAACAGCACACACACAATTTCATCACAGGCAGAAAGATAAAGGTGAAATCTACACCAGTGTTAGGCATTACAGTGGGTTGCTTTGGTACAGAGGAACGCTGGTTTCCAACATCTGTGAAAGTTTAGCTGAAGTGATGTATAAAGACTTTGTGCCAGCTAACAAAATCAAGCGTTTGTGAGCTTGATCCTGAAATTTGCCACGGACTTTAGCAGGAGCTGGAGTGGTGCCCAAATCAGAAAGGTGAAAGGTAAGTGTTTTACTATGCAACAAATATTAAGCAAGGCAGTGTATAAATACACAGAGGCTACAGAGTGATTTCATGGGGGTCTTTTCACTTAGAACTTATTCACCTCTCTCCAACAAGATCAGCGACACAGTGTGGCATGTGTAATTCTAAAAATCATAAAAATATCAAACAGGGCTTTTTATAACATATCATGTGTTCCTGACATATATTGCTGTTCTGGCAGTGACTTATATGCTACACATTTCCAAGATCACCGCTTCTCCTGTTTGGATTATGCTGACTCCCAGAGGACTCGACTGCATATTGGAATCTTGCACCAGGTAACGAAGAGAAAAAAAGAATGGGGCTCATATGCAAGCAGGATACCACCTTCACAGTAAGAGGCAGGATTATTACTTCATTAAATCACGTGGGACACAATGATATATCCACCATGAAAACAAGCAGAATGTTTTTACATTATTTAGAAGTTACTTTGATGTGTTACACATGATACCCTGGAAGACGGGTACTATTTGCCCTGATTTTACTTCTCTGATTGTTATTAGGAACATCCTCTTCCAGTTCGCATTCTCAAATAATGGCTGGAGAACATGATGCTATTGCTTGTGGGTTCAAGAGACAGGGTGCATGACCAGTCATCCAGGATACTGGCAGCAATGTTCCCTTCCTCACAAAGGCCTCCCTCCCTCCCCCCTCTGGCAATTTTTGGGTAGACACACAGAGCCAACAGCTGCTTTATAGGATATGAACACTGAAAGATGGAGCTGCGCAAGAGATTCTTCTGTTCTTGTGTATTTCCATATATTACATTTAATATCATAACAAGGAGAAGAAAAAGCAGTGCAAATCTTGACTGTGGAGAGCCATATTTTCCCTGTTCCTTCCTGTTTCTTTAGGTAATGGAAAATCAATGGGCCTTTTATATATGAGGCATATCTGAAGCACTGAAGGTCCCATCCTCCCTTCATATATGAATAAATGAATTTGTTTACTGTGCTGTCTGAGTAAGTGTGCTTCAAAACAATGACAGATTTCAGTGCATTAGCTCTGGCACTTCTTTGTAGCAGGGCCTTTCTGTCGTTCTTCCATATTTCCTTGAGAGCAACAACTCATAACTTTTCCTACACAAGCTCCTCACACACCACCTCCTGACTGAAGAGGGGACTGCAGCATCTATAAAAATGTCACCCAATATCACACCATTCAATCACTGGTTGAAATACTGGAATGTTTTTCATCCTTTCTCATTTCCCAGATAGTGGTTTTCTTTTCCCAGAATTTGGTACACCTGCTGTAGCCTCTTTCTATTGCCCACCCACCTGCTTTTTTATGGCTCTTGGCATAGCCATCCATGTGTTGAGGTGACATTTCAGCGGTTCTTTGATTTTTTCATGAAGAACTGTTACAAGGAATTGGTATTTTGTATTGAGCTTGGTTGCTAGATTTCTCACTAGCTGTACTGTTTAAGAATTCAGTACACTATTAACAAACGCGCTAACTCTTCACTGCAAATGATTATGCTCTGTATGGCTTTTTCCTATATCCTGGAACTATTTACATTATGAGTCATTGATTATTTATGGAGATATTCATGGTGCTTTTCTTGGACATGTCATGTAAAGAAATAAGTAGGCTGGAGGGAAAGAACAACGGGGAGCTCTCGGGAGTGGACTTTTAGGTTTGTTTTTACATTTTTTAAAGTCCTCAGCACCATCAAAAATCGCTATTAATACTTGGCATTTTTCTGTCGGCCTCTGTTGGAGAATCTCAAATGGAGATGGGCTTCCAGGAAGCAAACATAATGATATCACTACCTGTGGTGTTATTATCTTCTCTGCACAGACAGGCTGGATGAAACCTGGAGAAATTATAGGCTCAACCCTAAAGCTAGTAGGAATTTTGACCCTGCTCCTGCTAGGCATGAGGCATTGTTGATGACTTCCCAAAATCACGGAGGAACGTGTTTGTGGAGCAGGTATCAGAACTCAGATTTCCTGACTTTACACCCCATTTTAGAGGTTACAGAGCACAGACGGTCCCACAAGGACTGCCTGTCCCCTCCTGCTCTGAGAACGTAGGGTGCTTCCCTTTGGGCACCTGGACAAAGTGGACACTGCTCATTCTGGACTAGATCTCGGTTTCGATAGGCAGGACCTTCAGACTGATTTTTGGTTTTGGCTTGATTCGTATTTTGTTTCTAATGTGGTGGTTTGAGACATTGTGTGTGTGAGAGGGGGAGAGAGGGAATGGCATGCTACCTAGGGACAGAGGAGTCCAACCTGCTTAAAAGGGAAATGTTGCTGGAGAAGCACAAATTGGTGCAAGCCACATCATTAGGAGAATGTTGTCTGTCATTAAGCGCTACGTAGTGCACCCTGTGAGCCTGAAATAAGTCCCCAGGGGATACACAATCATACTTGCCACACGAGTGGAAATGCTGAAGATGAGCCACCACACCGTCTGGGTGTCCACCTCCCACCTGTGTTAGCATCATTATATGCACGTTGGGCTGACTTAACACGCTGAGGAGGAAGATGGCCATGCCATTCTCTCTTACCATCTGGGTAATTTACTCTGCGAGTTTCATAGGGAGGGAATTCATTAATGCAGATATACAGGATGCAATTATTCAGATGATGCTGAGGGAGGAAGCCATACAAAATTTGCAGAATGAATTCTGCTGGTACCCTGGGCAGTGCTTTTCTGGGTGGTCCTGCCTGGGGAAAAAAAAAAAATCACACTTAGGAATGCTTTGAACACTTCTCACCGGGTCCCAGATGACAGCTCTTCCCGACCAGCATCAGTGGGAGCTGTTCTCACTAGGCGAGGGTGATATTAGAAGACTCCCAGTTAACATCCATCACAACAGAGAGGAAATCTGTGGGAACTGCTGATCATTTATATCAAAATTAATGAGATTTTCCCTCTCTGAACACGAGGGCTGAGTTGTATGCTGACTACAGGGGGAAAAAAGAAAAATCCATCCATGGATATCTAGTTTTCCCTTTTTATTTTTTTTTTTTTCCAGGAGTCTTGTATAATTGATGATGCTGCCTATTTGGCAAAGGAATTTTCTGAGCACAAAATTCATTTTAATAGTAATTTTTGCCCATTAAACAAACTGTTGTTTTTTTCCTCCTACATCTGAAGCCAAAATCACAGGACCACAAAACAAATCAGTCTAATTTCACTGTGAACTTTTCTTTTGACATCCTTCTATTTTTCAAAGAGAATAAATGTGTTGTTACATGACTGCTCTTTTCCAGACAGAAGAGGCAGAGAGCTATTTTTGAAGCTCCTTAAATCAGAAGCGCTGGCTCTTTACAAAAGCATCCCCACAGGATATCAGGACTGTGTTTGGAAACATATGTGATAAAAAAAAAATCAAACCATAAAAATGAACTGGGATCACCTTGTAATTGGGCAGAGAAGACTTCCTGCTGCCGTCTGTATTTTTGTTAAAAGCCAGTGCTTCTGCATTTCTCACCTTTTGCTGCGAGAGATTGTACACAAAATCTCTGATTGCCAAGCAAATCAAAGCCAAGAGGGAGACCCCCTGTTTGGAGGAGACCATCCCCCTCCTATATTCTCTTCTACTGATGTTATGTGGGGAAAATTAGATGTACAGAATGAATCAAAAGTCGTTGTAAAAAATAAAATAAAAACACCACCGATGGAACAGAGCTATATGGAGGACCCAGAGGAGATCTTAGAATGCATCAGCTTCCATATAGAGCAGCAAGCTAATAGGCAGTTCATTGAAGCTAAAGTATAACATAAAACATAAAATTACAGAGAAAATGTCTGAAAATATAATAAAAAATAATTAAAAATCTTGTAGGAAGGTGGCATATCAACATCTGATGTAAATACAGACATTGAAAGTGCAGTTCATCATTTGAATGGATCATACAGTTGAAAATTATAACAAAATTTGTAGGGTTTAAATAATTTTTTCCAAAATTTTGCAAAAAACTCAATAGTTCCAGCCACAACTTTCCATTTTCATCTGTCAGAAAGTGATTTCTCTGTTTTACTCAGCTACCAAAATCCTCAAGGTAAAAAAATAACCAAACCCTACTGTAAATTTAAATTCAAAATCAAAAGCGGAAGAACATTCACAGTAATTTTCCTGGTCCTTAAATGTTAAACATACTATGGAAAGACAGTAGTCTATCCACCAGTTAGGTATCATATGAGCCTTCTAACACAAACCAGACTTCTATTTTCTCTTGTCCACCGCTTTCCACTCTTCAGTTAAATGAAATTTCAACATTGGTGAAGTCTTACAGCAAAATGAGTTTTTTCATTAAGGTGTAAGACAGATTGGATGAGGTATTGAGAGAATACAGAAAGTTAAAAATAGGCAGTATTCTCCCTTCCTTGGAATTTTTTTCTCCTAGTATCTGCAGCCAGACATATTTAAAACTCAGCATTTCCCAGAAATATGTACATCACACTAATAATATATTTTTTCCTTTCATGGACTAGGACCTGAAATTAGGTTGTTAAGAGCACATTGAAAACATTGAGGCTGCAAATTATTTTGGGGATGGAGCGTCTTCCTGTTTTCTGGACTAGGACTGGTTCCTAGACACAAGGTCAACATTAAAACTCGTTTTAAAGTATTAAAAGTGACCTTCATTAATGAGACTGCATCTGTATTGATCTTTGACTTCAGACAACATATGAAAATGTATCTGTGTATGTGTGCACACATGAATGTCTGTATTTTGAGTTTATATTTATGTGTTTTTACCTGTGTAAGTACATATATATAGGTATACACACATACATAAATATATATATGCATGCTCAGTTTGATGGAACCCATGCAACAGTGGTATGTGGCAAAGCAAAGTACATCACAAGCTTTTTCCATGCTCCTACATCCTTTTCCTCAGCACACATAGGTAGAGTTCCCAGACCAGGACAAAATGTTCTCTGCAATGCAACTGAGCTGATTTTCCAAGACTTGTTTTTCCTTTTTTTTTTCTCATCATCCAGCAGCATGCTATATACGTAACAAGGATCACAGAGAGCATTGGTTCACTCCTTAGCATGGCCAGCATTTTTTGCGTGCATACTTAGATGTTTTCACAAGTGTAGAGGATGTCGTATAGGCAAAACTTCAAAAATGTGGCCTTTCAAGTGAAAAAAACCAAAACATTTTTTAAAAAAAGTGTTGATTTTGCACCCATGGATACATACATTCATGTTGTAATGGTGTCTATACCCACCCCAAGGATCAGGAATCGACAGTGCAAACTATGGTGCAGGCTTAGGTGTAAGTGAAGTACAGCTGAATACAGTTGGCATCTACATTATGAAGGTCTTGAAATCCAACAGAGCTACTTTATAGCTCAATGTACATATTTTAAAAATAGCTTATTTAATAGCTGATAAAAGCAGGGGTCAGCTTCCTCTGAAAAGCAGGAGGTGCACAGCTTTAAATACCTGCAGTTATTTTGAGAACATGAGTGATTAAATTCTTGCAACTCTGCAATTTCAAATGCAATTGGAAGTAAAGGATAAATAAAAAACATTAAGTCACTTGCTCTGAAGTTATTTTGTGTCTTTCTCTTATTTCTGTGTCTCTCCCTTTTAATTTTCTCTTCTTTATTCTCTTGGCTCCAAGATTCACTCATGTTTCCACCATCCAAAATAAAAGATCTCATGAATCTCTCTCCCTCTCTCTCCCCCTCTCTCTCTCTTTCTGTCTGCCTGCATAACTACCTACCTACCAACCTATGTATTGTACCTGTCTACCCACAAATACACACACACGAAAACTGACTCTTTACACAGTATTCAAATACATATGTCCAGTGTTTTATCGCTTTATTTTTATAATAATTTTTCCATTAATATTCGGCAAGGGGTCACCCCCTTAAAAAAAAACAAAACAGGAATGAAAGTGGGAAATATCAGGAAAACATGTCACTAATGGCTTTACCATCTTATTTAAATGTTTGCATGATTTCAGTTTCTGTGAGTCCCTAACAGAAAGCCAAAATCCCCTGGCCAAAACAGGCAAGCAAAGAAACAGGAATTCACATAATGAGAAAACGTAAGTGGAAAGGAAAAAAGATTCAGGTTTAATTGAGAGCTATTAGGAAGTAATGACTTCTGTCTCTTCATTTTAAAAAAGATTTTTTAAAATTCCATCTCGATGGAATTTTCAGTCATTAATGGAGGTTTCCAAAATCTCCAGAGAGGGAATGTGAATGGAAGTGTTAAATGCATAAGCTTATCATGGGGACCCTAATTCTGCCTCAAGCTGCTCACATGACATATTACCCTCACCTGTAAGCCTTATGGGCATTCCTATTTGAGAAAGGAGCTAGAAAAGTCAGAGCAGTTCTGTGCACTAGTGGAAACCAAATTGCAGAAAACACTAAGCAAAAGTGTGGAAGTGGATAAAAAATAGAAAGCTCTGTCCCAGGTTCATGGCTGCCTGTACATTTTTGTAAGGACACTTTGGAAGTATTACTGAAGGCATCACTAATTTCTAATCTTACAAAGAGCCAATCTTCTCTTCCTTCCCCAGGATTATGGCTAAACTCATAGCCAAGCTGCAGCGTTTTGCCCACATGAGCATCTCAGGCATCAGCCATGGGAGAGGACAGGCTGCTGCACTCCCTGAGGTGGGCACTCGTGTAACAGGTCTCTCCTCATAGGACCAAAAAACTGTTTCATACAATCAAGTAGAATATACATTAAAAACTTAATACGGACTAAATGAGAATTCAAGCTACCCTGTTGGTTCAATATATGGGTGGTGCATGGTTTACGGCCATGGTCAGGGGATTCTATGTGATGCAAATAGTGTACAGGAGGGAAGGATGCTGGATGGGTGCCTCTTTTTCACCCCCTCCCCAAATCCAAATTCTCCAGCTCTGTCACCGGTAGTGGTCCTCAATCAGGTTGAGGGCCTGGAGGAGGGAAGGGAGAGGAGCTGGAAATGGCATGGTAGTGCACCAAGCTGTGAAAACACATACATAGGGATGGCATATCCTTTTTAAAATGACATTGCTGTCTTTTTTGAGCACAAAGGTGATTGTTCTCTTGAGAAAAAACAATAATCAGTAGGGGGGATTTTTTTTTTTTGGCAGATACATGAAAAATATAAAAATATGAAATAAAATATAAGAATATGATGTCACGGGTGGAGTCCCAAGGTTATGTTGTCGAGAGCCTGTATTGCATCATATTCATGAAACAGAGAATGAAAATGGATATGATGCCATTTACTGGTGGTACAATATTATGTTCAATAGTAAAACCCAAGCTTAACTTCAATGAGATATGGAAAAGCTTCATGACACTTTTTATGGAGCAACTAGGTAATAAAATAGCAGGTGAAATTCAATGCTGATGAACACAAAGTTATAGATATAATAGATATATTTAGAGGTATAAATAAATACCCTAAGTATACCAGAAAAATGTTGGGATCAAGATTAGCTGCTGGTATTTCAAAAGGACGTCTTAGAGTCAGTGTGATTGGCTTTATGTAAATGTTAGCTAAAAATACTTACCTGTGTCTAAAAGATGAAAAATTAAAAAAAAAATCATTTTAGGCATTACTGGAAAATGAATAGAGAACAAATGGTAAACATCATCATGCAAGTGCATATGCTTTTCTGTCCTTCAATCTCAAAAGATGTGGTCAAACCATAAAATATACAAAAGAGGGCAAAAAAGGTGATCAAAGAGATGGAGCAGCTCCCGTAGGTGAGAAAGGTTAAATACAGCTGGACCTTTTAGCCTGAAAAAGAGACGATCAGGGAGGGATAAGGCAGAAGTCTATAAAAGCACAAAGAAGACAAATGGAGGGTGTGGAGCTTACTGTTCATTACTTCTCAAAATGAAAGAAAAAGGGGTCATCAAATTAAAATATTGGGCAGCAAGCATAAGATAAACAAAATGAAGAAACTCAGAGTCACAGGTTCTTGAGGCCAAAGGTATATGTGGGTCCCAAACGTAACAGGATAAACTCTCAGCAGAACCATTGGTGAAAGGCTACACAGCACAAACCCCACAGGTTCCCAGACTGGGGACTTTCTAAACCAGAGTCTGCACCTCAGGCCTGTTCCGATCAGTGAAGCTAAAGCTTAAGGATGCCTCAGCCTCAAGTTCTTGTGCTTCTTCTGAAAACAAGTCTCTTCACTTGGAGGGTTTCACTGGTGTGGGGGTTTAGCCGAGTGACTTCAGTTGGCTTTGGGTGGGGAGAGAGCTGCAGGCTGGCAGGTGAACGCCTTGTGCCGCCCCTCAGCGCAAAGGAGCTGAATGACCGACGTCTCTAGAAGTTGCATCTATCTAGAGGGCTGCCTTCATCTACAGACACAGCAGGCAGGTATCCGTAGGACTGCGAAGAGCAATGGTGTGTCAGTGGACACCTCTTTCCACAGAGGTATTTTATTTGCCCTCTGAACTTTGCTTTGGGGAGAAATTCCCAAGCAATGCAAGATACTGCATGTACAGAGCGATGCCCGTGCTTCCGATGGCACTGCTCCTTGCAGGACAACCTCGGACCATAAATGCTGCATCCATGTTTGCAGCTGAGAATGGGAACAAAGAGAACCTGAAATGCCCGTGTTGTTTACCGCCTCTGCTGGGCCGTGTCGCCTACCCTGTTCACAGTTGCTCTGAGCAAGGAATGTTTTCTATGGAGAAATCACGGTGGCTTAGGGAAGGTGAGCAAGGACGCCGGGCGAGAGCAGGGAGCTGTAACTTGTATTTTGGTGAACTTAATGACTAGTTTTGAGGCAAAGACTTGAAGGCCAAAGTCTGACAGGCTGTCAGGCACTGATTGCCATTTTCATAAAGGGCGCTATGCAAGTGTAAGTGATTGATAGATTGATTGATTTATTTTGCTGAGGCTCCTTTGTGGTCTCCTGGGGGGATTTCTGGCCACACCTCTCAGCCTGAAAGCACTTGCTCTGCCTGCTGTTGCTTTTTTTTTTATTTGCGGGTAATGAAAATTTGTTATAAGCCTTCCCTTTCATCTGTACATGGCAGGCTGTCACACAGAAACAAGCCATTCTGGAACCTTGCTTCCTTCCAAATTGCTAAATATTTTTCTTCAAATTGCTTCCCTAATGGGCTAGTATAATAGGAGCAGCATGCTCTCTGCCCACACTGAAGATGCCAGAGCATTTGTCCAGTGCACATGTGTGTTGGGCACAATAAACTCATTGCCTGGCCTGGAGACAGTGCAGCACTGCTGCTGATCTAATCTGTATGGCACATTCCTTGGGCGTAATCATGCACGCGATGGAGATAGGCATGTATGCACGCAGACAGGTGCTTTTGCCTCCCCTAGCAAAATGTACCTCTTCAGGGAGGTAGCCAGCTCTACATCCCAGTTTCCTGGGGAAGGAGCGATGATCGCATTTCATAAGGTGAGACACAATGGCAGGAGGAGGAAGCTACGCAAACACTGAATAAGCCATGCGAACAGTGACAGAGCTGGGCTCACTAATGGACTGGCCTGGCCAGTTTTTTATTGACTCCAGTTGCTGCTTTTTGGAGGGGCAGGCACCAATGGTCCCCAAGGTCAGCAGTTCCATGTGCTCTATGCTAAACTGTTGCTGACCCACTGCTTTATGAGCCTAAGTGCTTATCCAGGAACAGAAGTGAATAGGTTGTGTGTGATAAGAAAATAATTTGCCAAAACTGCAACAATAAAGAAGGCCTGATGGGATCTCTTACGGTATGAATAGCCCGGAGCAGCTGCAGATTTTGCTCTGCTTTCACAATTATTTTCATTTTTATAACAATTAAAAAGGGAGCATTGTCCACAGTCTCCTGCAGCCTGTATTTTCGTATCCATATCTAATATTTCCATACACGTGTATATACATATTATACATTGTGCATCTCTGTGAACAAAAGACAGGAACAGAAATAGAAAGAAAACGGAAAAGCCTTCTCAGATAAGAGGCCTGTTGGCACCCCAGCTTAACCCATTCCTCCTTTCTGTTTCTCTCACAACCTACTCGCTGGATTTCCGCAAGATGTCAGAGCAGCCAGCCCAAGACATGTGGAACAGCATTTCCTGGGTGCTGTGCATGTGTGCCCAGTATGGCTGCACACGAAGCAGCTCTCAGTGCCCTGATGCGGAGCTGTATCCAGGGGCAGCCATTCTTGCCCATCATCCGTGGGGCTGGGAAGGTGACTCTAACAAAAACACTTATCCTCCACCCCGTGGCAGTGTCTGCTGAGAGGCTGAGTGTATTTCTGCATGCTTTCTATCTAGGTGTTACAGAGGGGCTTCAGTCCAACGGCTGACCCTGTGCAGCCCTCCTGATCTCACCCCATTCCCCACCTCCCCAACCAGTTTGTGGTGGTTTTATTGAACATTCAGGTCTGATGTTCACCCCATGCTCCGTTCCCCTCCCCAAACAGCCCCAGCGGTGCAGGACCCAGAGGCAGGCCCTGTGCTATGACCCTCTCTCCCACCAGTCCCCAGGTTGAGCAGTGGATTGCTCAGAGAGGGTCACACCCTGTGACCCAAAGCCCTGGAAGCCATGCCCTGGGCTTCTTCCAAAAGCTACGCCAGGGCCAAACTTCTTGCAGAGGAACCACAGACAAGGGAGCCTGGGTCTCTGAAGCTCTCCAAGAACATCTAAAACCACCAGAGAAGGAGACGCTCCTAAAAATAAACTCTTCTTCCAGTTCAGTTCTGCATAAGGAGAAGACCAGACTCCAGCCTAGGATGTCACTGCAGGGTCAGCTATGGAGACTTCCAAAAACAGTTGTATAAAGAAAGACACAAAGAAATGACTCAGATTGTAGTCGACCGCCTTTCTGATTTCTCAAGAGGTATCCAGTGAATCAGGCTGAATGAGCTTTTTGTTGCCTTTACTGTTTACAGGAGTAGCTGAAGTCAGAGAGAGTTCTCCTGTCTTACTGCTGACAGCTACAGTATGGCAGGGCTGTGGTGCCTTAGCATATAATGATCAATCTCATTTCAGTTCATTTCACTAGAATTTAATTTTCGCATGGCCCAGTGTGACCACATCCCACTAATTTCCCAATTGGATATTTTCTTAAAACAGAGAGACCAGTTGAAGATTCTGCAACTCCTGGTGGTGAAATAATGATAATAATTTACATTTATTAAGTGCCGTTCTTCCCAAAGGACTGCCCAAATGCTTTCCAAAATTTGTATAGGCAGGAATCCCTTCACCAAGAAAAAAAAAAATTGTAAAACTGCTTCATCGGCATACAGCAGCACTAGCACAACAACGTAGGATAGGGGATGAATCAAAGTTTTAAATGTTATTACATTTTTGTGATTCTGTCACAGTGATGTTCACAAGTCCCAAGAGGGACTATGCTCCTCTTGGGCTAGGTGAAATACGTGGTAAGGTTATTGAAAGAGAACAAAGGTCTAGAAAATGGTAAAAAGCATGCTAAAGGAAGAGTACGAAGAAAGAGTGATAGGTAAACACACATATGATTGCATAGATTTGAAAGACATGGTAAAGTCATAGGATTGGAAGGATCCTGTTATGTTATCCTATACACTCTTCTGTCCTAAGACAGGTTCCTTTCTAACTATTTAGTCAGTAACAGACATTTCTGTAACTTGTTCTTAATGATCTCCACTGATGGAGATTTTATAGCCTTCTGAGGCAGCTGCTTCCTACCCTGTGCTCTTCCCTTACAATTAACACAAACCTCAGTGTTTCTTGCTATACCTTAAACCTCTTACTTCTTGTCTTACACACAATGAAATCTTTGCGGGCTGTCATTTCTTTTTGAAAATAACAAAGGAGATATACATCCGTTAGTCATTGGAATTCTTACAGAGGTGTAAGGGTGGGGTTGTTTAACATCCGTGTTATAATGAACATGTGTCGTAAGATGGGATCTAGAGGAGGACATGCATGGGGCTACCTCCCTCCATGGAAGGCTGTGTGGAAAAGGTGCTTGTGGAATGAACATGCAGAGGGTTGGAGGCTGCCAGGTTGGGATTTTCAGTCCTGTGGGAAAAGTGAGTCGTGTGGAAGGGTGATGGACCCTGGTGTAAGACCAGGAGTGCCCATCTTCACATTTGTAGATCAGTGAGGAAATGTATTTTACTAGTCCATAAGGAAATTAAATCAGCAGGCAAAATGACTGAAGCGCAGAGATGGGGTGGACGTTGTAGCAGCAGCACCAGGGAGGACTGACAGAAGAGTGGCTGCAGCAGTGAAAATAGAGGTGGGGAGGGAAGTTGTGATGGTCAATAGCATGGGCTTAGCTAAGCGAGGTACCTAGGAAATGCCATGTAGGCACAGGTTTCCGGAGGAGAATCTAAAAATGGCCACTACACCATGGGTCTAAACGACTGAAAGGTTAATGACTGGGCTTAGCTAAGCGAGATACCTAGGAAATGCCTTACAGGCACAGGTTTCCAGAGGAGAAACTAAAAATGGCCACTACACCATGAGTCTAAACGACTGAAAGGTTAATGACATTATCATCAGGCAGAGGAAGACACAGAGGGATCTGGGAAAGGAAAATTAGTAGCTTTGTGCTAATGAGCTGGTACCAGCAGGACCTCTGTGAGGAGAGTTTGCTGATGCAGGTGGGGATACAGGGTTGGAAAGAATAAAGGTACCCTGCAGATACCAATTTGTGAGCATTCAGAAAGAATATGTGTATTGATTTGGAGCTCCAGTTCACAAATACGAACAGATATAGAAAGCTAAAAATCATTTCTTCTCTCTTATTTTCTCCCACAAGAAAAGCAGTTTTAGGCATTAATGTCCTCTCTACCAAGTCTCCTGCACCCTCATCTTCTTTGACCTGATTTGGAGCACTGCTTGTTTGCCAGGCAGGAGGAGTCCTTCTAGTTCTTCCTCCACAAAACACACTAACCTTGATCCTGGCAGTACTCAACTGGTAGCGTACAACAGAATGTGATCTTTAGAGTATTTGCACTGAAATGAGATCTGTAGAGGAACTAAGTAGATGCCACTGAAAAATTTAACAAGTTTTAAAATTTTCCTTCCTTTCCCTTCTCTTCCCTTCGGTTCCTGGGGAACGAAGGATGCTTTGCATTTCACAGGGAGAGCTCAGGAGAACCCAGCTGAAGGGCAAAGTGCATCCCAATACCCAGAGCTCCTTCTCCTTGGAGACTACCCAGGTGCGCATTAAAAGTGAGCTTTGAACTGACCCGTGTCCCATCAACGTCTTTTGCACTTCTTTAATGACAAAACTTAGCAAGGCAGATTTGAGCTTCACCTCTGCAGACCCAGATCCACATTGTTTAAGTAGAATATTTTTTTGTTTATGCTGCAGGCTAAACAACTAGGTTTACCTAGGGTGTCTTGTTAAAATGAGCCATCTGTGGCAGCTGTGGTAATTATACCCAGACTACTGTACCTTTCATGCAGAGCTCTTAGATTTGTGTTGAGACTTTGAAAACAAGAGGAACAATGGCACAAGGGGAAAGAAAATACCTCCTTAGCGTGAAAACTATCATGAGGTCCTCCTTTCTTTCCTTTTCAAGTCTTTCCTGGATTAACCACAATCCTCAAGCTGCTCCATGGTTGTTCCCTGTGAGAAAGGACTACGAAACTATCTGAGGGCCAAGACCAGATGCCGCTCTGAGGCCGGTTTTTCGCTTCCTCTTCATCAGCAAATGCTTGCACACACTTTGCTTTGGTGAGCCAAGTAAATCCCATATTGGCACTGCTCTGAAACATGGGCTACGTAAGCACAGTGTCACAAGTCCACCATAGGAGCTAGTCTCTTGTCCCGTTTTGATTCTCTTCACCCATTCTGAAGGCCTCTCCGCTAGCACAACTTCTGCTGTAGCTGCAGGGGAATTTGCTCCCCCTGTTCCCAAAGCCATTAGTGCCGCTGTGAATATGAAGCAGGAATTACTCCAGAGAAATGCCAGGTATTTCCTCCTCTCCAGGTGGGGGGCTGAGCACACTGCCCTGGGGAGGGTCAGACCTTTGAAATCAGTTGACTTTCCAGTGCTCCCAGGGAGATGGTAGAGCTTAACAGCAAACTTCTGGCATATGCTAATTCTCCCTCCTTTTCTCTCTTCAAAAGTTCTCCAATTAAACCACATGTTGTTTTCATGCAGTAGTTAATGAATAGTGAAGTATCTGAAAACCAATATACTGGATGATGCTTTGAAGGAAATAAGGAGACCTTTAAACTTCCACGTCATTGTAAATGCTACCAAACATGATGATTTTTATAGCTAATCTTCTCCTTGCTAAAATATACATTTAAACAAATGAAAATAAGAAAAGAGAGGTTGTGGGAATAAGCATTGATGTTTGCAGATGGAACTGACAACAGCAAGAGCAGCCATTGATTCTTTGAGCTTTCATGCAATACAGAGTACTTTCACATACTATATTTCTCTTATTTTACATTTTTCACTGTGCGTTTTCATACACTGCAGGAACAGTTCAGTCATAAGAGTAAGTCAAGTTAGCATGGCCAGGAAAGAACAATAGTCTTGATTCACGTCTGCTGTTTGTGGCACCACCGCGGCAGAAAGTCTGCCTGAGCCGGGAGGGAGGTCAGAGCGGTGCAAGGTTCACGGCCCTTGCTGACTCCCTAAATGAGTACAGCTGATCTGGAAAAATGCTGTCACCAGAGCAGAGAAGGGTGTTCTCATTCTCCCTAGCCCTTGAGCAGTTTCCAAATCACTAACGAGGCATTTGCAGTACCAGGACGTGATTTAAGGCTCCTCTCCACAAGGTGAGCCATCTAATGAGCATCTGCCCCGTTTGGTTCATGAGTGAATCAAGTCCATCCCGTCTGTTGTCTAAAAAGTCATGGATAACAATAACAAGCAGCATGAAGTAATTTCCTGAACAAACTTCCTGCACCCTGGTCTTTACCACAAGCTCAGATTTCTTGTGTGGGCTCAGATTTTAGCAAAGAATTACGGTATATTGCTTTCCATGAGAAGAATTTCCCACTTAACGGATCTCAGGACTCTATTAGACCCTTGGCTAATGGAAAACCATAAACCATCCCAGAGCTTTCTAGAACTCCATGGAGAGCTGAAAGTGCAGATATTTAGCCTCTTCAAGGGCCAGGGACTGACAGAAGACTCCTTAAAGAATGCCAAGCTAATAGAAGTTCCAAACAATTTCGTTTCAAACAATTTCCAAAGGAAGAGATTACTATATTAACATGAACATGATTTAATGGCAGCATTAACTCTTCTTCAGTGCTATTCTCTTCTGTTTCTCTGCTTGGTTGTATCTGCCACCAAACTCAGGGTTTTTTTTCTGGGCATGGAGTTTTTTTTATGCTACGTCTTTGTGGCTATGTTTGTTTGGCTGCTAACATCAACTGGTACAGTTGCGAAGAAGTGCACTTTGTCACACGTGGTCCCGAAGGTGTGCAATGCAGCTGGACCCAGATGTGTTTTGGACACCCCCATTCTTGTCCTTGTCCCACCCTCTATACTCTAAGCAGTCGTGAGTCGACTCAGAACTACCAGACACTTTCTCTGCCACTTGGGACCTCTCCAGATGCTGGCCCCACACCTTTCTGCACTGACGCTGTGTCAGGGCAAGCTCACATCATCTATTAACACATCTGCACCTTGCCCACAAGTCAGAGTGGAGAAATGGGTCCTACTGCTACTACAACATCTCATCAGGCATATCCCATGTATTTCAATTCACCATAGACACTGCAGACTTATGCATCATTTTTCACTTTAGCATATATATGCCACTTAACGTTGGAGAGGCCCTGTCTGTTGGTAACTGGTGTTTTTTTGAATGGTTGCTCATGAGTCTTTTTTATTTTAATATTTCTTAACTCATCCCCTCCTAAAACAAACTCAGATTCATTCATTAAAATTAAGGCACTAAGATTCCATAGAGACAAACCCCAGAGAGGGCTGATAAATTACACAAATAAGCTGTATTTATAATACCTCTGATGCCTCCAAATAGGCATTTTATAGAAGAGAAGCTCCAGCAAACTGATAAATCTATTCTGTGATACTGCAGCTAAGCTGCATTTCAGTACCTGAAACCATCTGTTTGGTACAAGCATACACTTAGCATAATATGAATACCTTAGCACACGGGTACCTTAGTATAGCACATCCCCTCATTTTCTCATAACCAGCAATTATAGCCCAGGCAGAGAGGAGCATGTAGTGGGCTGAGAAGGAGGGAGGAGAAAAAACATATAAAGAAGATGGATTTTTTTTCCTTAATCTGTGTGAGTCTGACAGAGCATATGAAGATCTGTAAGCCACAGAGTGCCAGTGAGACAGAGACAGAGACAAAATTATTTCCTTTGATGGGTCTTGCAATTTGGAGTAGTGGCTGCCTTATTCACAAGACTTTTTTTTCCCCAGATGCCCACCCAAGAACCATTCAGCTACATTTATTATTCTGTCAAATACAATGTGCAATAAAGAGCCAGTCTCCCCTATGATGGGTACCTGTGTTCATAGCTCCACAGTGAAACACATAAATCACATGTGAAGGGCAATGCACATGTGCTTTTTGTTTCTTATATCACCTTTTATTATCTTAGGACCGAAAAGTTAATAACCCAGTGGGTAATCACGCCATTATCAGTTTACATTGTAGTAAAGCCCATTCAAATGATGATTACATATGTTAATGAGTGTCGTTATAATGCACTACACAGTACATTACCTTCAATAAATATAATTGTTTATGCACTTTAATGAGGGGATATAATGCCCCCAAAACTAATGGCATGGACTGAATTGTGATTTATTGCTGCAAAACTTTGCCATTAAGAAAGGAAATCTCACAAACCCTTTCATGTTTATCTAACTTTTTTCCTTCTTTAAACCTGCCACTCATCTCTCCCTCCTTCTGCTCGCAAGGGGAAAATAGCTGTAAGACACTCCAGCGGTGTTCCTTGTCAATTCCTTCCTCCACCTGAAGAAGCAGGAGGTGGGTTCATTTAGAAGGTTTAATGAAGATCATTATGTTTACTCCTTAGTAAGGCTTAATGTGTTATCTGGCAACAAAACTGATAACACGTCAGAATTCTGTCTACAAATCAAGCAAGGGGAAGTAAAAAAGTTGGTTGTTAAACTAGAGACTAGGAATAGAAAATAAGGTTAAAGATGACATTTTGGCCAATGGTCCTTCATCTAGCTATAGAATAGTCACAGAATAGTTGGCTGCGCGGAGCATTCAAAGCTCTCCAGCTGGGAATGAAGAAAACTAGAGGTGAAATGCCACCTGATCTCTTCAATCTCTAGGTGCTTTCTTTTCCAGAGGAGTGAGATAAAACCTTTCTTTGTGGACTCAATAAGAAATAACAAAGAGACAGAGAATGCTAAACCAGGCAGCACTGTGTAACCGGCTGAGGATGCAGTAAGCTGAGCGAGATGAGCTATCAGCAACTAAACTGCACAAGACTGGAGTTTCCTCTTTAATTTCCCTCCACTTGGTTTCCTTCCTGAATGGCACCGCTGTGACATTTCCATTACCAGTGAAAAGTAGTGTGCTTTGTACAGTAGTCTCTTCTGTTGAAGTTGGTGGCAAAAACTCCTATTGATTTCAACAGCAGAAGCAGCGCTCTTGCTGCGGGGGCACGGTCGCTTCTGGAGAGAATTGCATGCAGCGTCTCCTAATTTTGCTCTCTCATCAGTGTCGGAAATTTAAAAAAAAAAAAGTTTCCTCAGATCTTAAAGAATAAATAAAATACTGAAATTTAGAACAAATAATAACAGGAATTCTTCTAAATGCTATTAAAATGCAGGTGGAATGGCAGGGAACATGAGAAAGCTGTATGTGAAGGACTCGTACCAACTTAAGTATTTTCTTGAGGTATGTTCCCAAATACGTGTACGCACAGTAATTACTTGAGAAACTTTCCAAGGATCACAATCATGTTCCAACTAGTTTGGAAGTCAGTAGTGTAAAAAAACTTTGACATTGAGATGCAATTTGTGGTAAGATCTAATTAATTTTTTTGCTCCTAAGAATAATTTATTATTTACACTTCTTATTATATATGTATTTTAGCTTCATTAGTCTGCAATGCTGGAAAAAATTATACCTTCAAGTCCTATTTATCAAATTAATGGTGCAATTTCATAGTGACACATTCCACATTCATTAAACCAAGTACAGTAAAAATGCATTTAAATTAGATTAGTGTGATGTAATAACGATTCCAATGTACGGGGTGATATTCTAGCAGTAAAGAAACACCCGGATTGACTTGAAAGCAACTTTGAGATAATTTTTCAAAATTGATTTTGGCACTGGTTTAAGCAAAAGAATAAGGGCTAATGTCTTTCTCCCACAGCTTGCTCCGCATGGGAGTGAGGGGCCCTGGGCAGAATCGCGGGAAACAAGTGGAAGCCACGTGTGCTCTGCAGAAGGCAGCTTTGTCAGCCCTGCGAAACGCCGGAGAGGGTCGCCCGCCTGAATTAGCCTCTTACCAGAGCTGACCTCACGTGCTGTCACAGAAGTTTCTGCTGGCTCTTCGAAATCCTGACTTTCCAGGCTGTTTTATTTCCAACAGAGGCTGACAAAGGCTCACACATCTGTGCATCCATGCGGATACACAACCATGAGTGGTGTCCTGGATGTGGGACCTCTTGGAGGTTCCACTCATGTCTTTTTGCCTCCAGATTACTGCTGTCTGGCAGTGTGCGAGTACTCTCTGTGCCAGAGGGGCTGGGTGAGTATTGGTCCAACGTCATCTATCCCAGAGATCCCGGCCACAGAGAAAACAGAAACTCTAGGTGGGTGCCAAATTCACTGTCCATGAGGGTCCTATAAAAGCTTAAGCCCTCCTGCCTCCCCAAACCACATACACACCCTGCTTCAATAACCCTGCTGTGAAACAGCCCAAAACTCCCATCACCTCACCATCACTCCTTTAACACCAAGTTTTAGTTTGGTGCATTCACTGTAGCTCAACTTTCCTGGCTCAGGCCAATGAGTGGTAGTCCCCAGTAAAGAGCAGGTTGATGGAGGTTGCTGGTCAAGGAGTAAATCAAAATTGAGTCAGACTGGGGCTGCATGCCCCCCTTCTCCACATGCCGATACTCTTACAGCCTTTGCAGCCCAGCAGAGGAGTGTTTTCAACGGGCTGACACTCAACCCCACACCTCTCCAATAACACATTAAAGAAGCAAATTAAATCAGAATAGCTCCTTAATAAAAAAACCTTTCTTCCGAGCATCCGCAGGGAGTTGTGTATTGTGTGTATCTGTCTTTCAGACTGTAAGCCTTCAGGGCAGTGACTATCTTTATTTCTGAAACACAACCAGTATTAAAACACCATTGGCACTTAATAAATCAGCAAAACTACGATCGTTACATAGGCCTCTCCATGAACCATCAGCTACCTGAACATGTTAACCAAAGCATGTCTTTTGCATTTTGGCATGGTGCTTGTGAGGGATGTGTACTGTGATGGCAGGCTGAGCACCCCAGATTTTGGAGGATGCTATTTGCCAACTAAGGAAGCCCTGGACCATTGCAGGCATCATTGTGGAGACCTGCTCAAACGCTTCTGTCCTGACCCAGTTCATTCTCTATCTGGTATCTCTTGAGCTGAGGTGCAAAGAAAGGTGGGAAATATTGATGCAAGACTACTAGGGCTGCTAGTTTAGAGGATTTTGTGTTAGCAGGGGTTATCGAATACTTGCACTGTGGTGGCACAGGGTTGAGCCAGCCAGGGCTGGTACAATCCTGACATAAAAGGCAGTGCCCTGTGGTCATTTCTGAGAGGACTGAACTTGTAGGGGCTATAGAAAAGAGCTGGAGCTGAGCTACACTGGCTTTAAATCAATGAGCAGTAGAATGGCAATAGGGTAGGAAATTAAGACTCTTCTGGACTGAGCTGGATGTGCATTAATAGCAAGGTAACTGTTACATATCCAAAGGACTACATCAGCCCTTAATAAACCCAAATGTCATTTACAGACTTAGGGCTAGACATATGCTTGCCTAAAAAAAAAAAAAAAGGTTTAAAATATTTTTCCTTAAAGATCTGCTAAAAAGGTGAGTTGAATCACTGTGCACAAATTCATGTATTAATATAAACAATTAAGCTTGATTAAAAATAAATCAGTTTTGTCTCTGGCCTGACTGACCTCAAATTTCTAAGGGCTGCTTTTCCAGTCCTAAGGGCCTGAGCTATGTGTCCTTTTGACTTCAGCTTCTCAGCCTGTCATCCCCAGGCATATCCTTTCTTCCACTCTTCTCCGTCCCCTTCTTCCAGTGGATATAAGCTTATTTAAACAATTAAAGTTGTATGCCCCTACAGCCTTCTCCAGAAAGCAAGGGGCAAGATAAACCAAGTCAGCCTGAGCACTCAGAGACAAGGAGAGCAAATAAAATAAAATGATTGCTTAAAAAAAAATAATTAAAAAAATTCAAACCTAAGCTGAAATTTGCATTTGCTCATCTATCTCAATTGAAGATTTCTGCTACCATGCACCATATGGTGCTGTGTGAGGCTATAAATACCCTGCTCTCCCAGACCTGTTTCTAATGGCATTTCCCATCAGTAAACAGGTGCTCCTGGCTTCTCCTGTGCCTCTGAGCTCAGAAAACTTGAGCGAGTACATTCGTGCACCTACTAGAAGCAAACACAAGTTGTCAATGGGTGTATTTCCCTTGCACTGGAGAAGGGCTGTATTTCCACAGTGTATGCAGGATGTTGGAACACACCCACGTTACAACACGCATCTGTGGCAGTTTTCTTCCTCTATTCTTCTACCTAGCATCTGCGTGCCCATCAGCAGGGCTGATCCAGTACCCAGAGGCTCCTCCTGTGTGGATCCTTCGCGGTGGCTTTGCAGCTTTGTGCACCATGGGACCTCCCTGGCTGCTCTCCTGCTATTCTCTGTAGGACAAGCAGGCAGCCAATGCATCCACACAGGGCAAGCGTTTTGCCTTGGGGGAAGCTGAGAAATCCATCAAGAAGCATGAATGCCACCTGGAAAACCTCGAAAGGTCTTGCAAAGGTCTTGCTTAACAAGGTCTCTGGGCTTCACCCAGTTCAGTGGCAAATTTCGGTGCCGTTCTCCTGTAGGATCCTAAGCATGGTGATGGAGTGCAGACTGCAGTCTGCTGCGGCCTGAGGCCTTCATGCCTTCTCTCCATTTATTTAGTGGGCTGGAGTTCGGTGACTACTGCCCGCATGCTGAGAAGGAGAAAAGGGAAGCGCTGTAGGTAGTACCAGGGTGTACTTTGTGAGGCTAATCTGAATATTGCCTGGCAAAGGCACTATCAGCCCAGTGCCTTAGACTGGGGACAAGAGCTCAGGCTATTCGCATCAGGTGACCGCCTTTCCAAATCCATTGCAATGGTTCACAAATATCAAAAGGTCAATATATTGTTTATACCACATCAGTGATGCTAGGGGGAATAACAACCTTCAGTAAATCCTATTATTTTCACAACTATACTAATAACATGAGAAACTATAGATATAATAAAAGTTTATATCTATAGTTGCTCTGCAGACACCTCCTCTGGTATGGTATAAATATAATATATGAGACTTGGCGGTGTAATACAGTTTTTATTTCAATTTTTTAGGGATGGCCATGCACATCCATAACTCATGAAAATAAAAAGTGTATTACACTGCCAACTGTTACATATTCCCTAGTAAAGCAAAAATGGCAAGATAAATTTTATTTTTCTCTTCTCCCCACCAACAAAGTGTCTAGCTGATATGGTGATGATGAAGTGTTAGAATAAATATTGTTTATCCAAACACTTTCTATGCCATAACCATGTCTGTCCTGTCTATTTGTTGGTCCTGTCTGCCTGTCAAATGCTAAATACTTTCTTTTTTTCCCTGCATGTTGGCTTTGGTTTTAATTTTTATGCCTCAGTACTTGCTATTATTCTCCTTAGGAATGAAGGGAAGAGAGACTACGTCTTCCCATGTGCTGCTCTTGATTTTTGTCAGACACATTCTATTTGAGCCTTAAGAGCTCTAACATCTGTGTGGGACATGTGTGTTGGCTTGGTAGCACAGGCAGCACTTCTTGAAGATGTGCAAAATAGTGTAAATGAAGAAGTATCCCAGCTGCATGTTGTGCGTAAGTGGAACAAGAGGTGAAAAAGCCAATGATTCATAGGTAGGCATGGGGAAAGAATTAGAAACTCAAGTGCAGCAGGCTAAGACTCCTATACCTAAGAGAAATGGAACAAATATGTCACTCCCTTACTATAAAAAGGGAAAAAGCAATAAAATCCTGTTTTATAAAGATGGTGTTACATTACAGTCAGCTCTTGAGCATCCAAACAGCAATGAAGCAGGTGGCAGATTAACTGTGCTGGGCTTCTAAGGACACCCAGTGTGGTGCTGCACAGAGTAAGAGCAGATCCAGGGCCACCGGGCACTGGGGTTGGGAGACCTCCGCACAGAGCAGCGGGGCCAGGCAGGGTCTGGCCAAGTCAAGAGCTATCTACGTGCTGTGCTGTTGCCATCAAAGCTGAGCTGCCTTCCGCAAAGCTCTCTTGAGTGGCTCTGCCCTCTTCCCTCTGGGAACTTCAGTTTGGGGTGAAGCGGCTCATTCAATTTTTGACAAGACAGCCCTGCATTAGAGGACATGTAAGGTCTGACCAGCTGCTCCTCTATTCATGGGGCAGCCATTAGACTCTTCTTAAGGCTAGAACAGGAGCAAGAAACCTTAATCCCTGGGAAAGTCCCCTTGGTGATAGTGGTGCCAACCACCATTTTGCCTCAGCATGTCTAATTGATTAACACAATTAAACTAAACTCAGACAAATGTTCCCAACATGTATTTAGTTTGAAGTTTGTTGCTTCTGTATCAAATGTGAAGTAACCTGTCGCTTGGAGGCTTTTCTTAAGGGTGTTGGTTGGTAACATAAAATTATTTTCTTTTCTTCTTCTCTTCTCTTCTCTTCTCTTCTCTTCTCTTCTCTTCTCTTCTCTTCTCTTCTCTTCTCTTCTCTTCTCTTCTCTTCTCTTCTCTTCTCTTCTCTTCTCTTCTCTTCTCTTCTCTTCTCTTCTCTTCTCTTCTCTTCGCTTCTCTTTTCTCTTCTCTTCTCTTCTCTTCTCTTCGCTTCTCTTTTCTCTTCTCTTCTCTTCTCTTCTCTTCGCTTCTCTTTTCTCTTCTCTTCTCTTCTCTTCTCTTCTCTCTCCCCCCCTCCCCCTTCCCCTTTCATATCTCTCTCTCCTCCGCTCCCTCTCCACCTCCCCTCCACCACCCACTCCCTCCCCCATCCCTTGTCTGTGTAAAGGGATATCAGGAAACCTTAGGTCAAAGACCAAGGGATGCTGTGTCAACTGCCACATGAAAGAATCAGAAATTTGAGCTTCCCTTCTCCACACACAGCCTGGGTTCTCAGCTTGTATGGAAATCTGCCTGGAGCATCAGTGCTTGTGTCTCTCTCCTGAACGATACATATCCACTACCTCCTCACCTGGATTCCTAACCTGGAGTTGGGGTAGAAAAAATGAGTTCACACTGTTCAGATGCAGAAAAAAGAACTTCCTAGCTCTGTAGAAATACTACACATATACAGTGATCAACAACCACCATCTGATTCCCTTCATAACACGTGTATAGAGACGCATGCAGAGGACGAGGCAAATGCAGGGTTTCCCACAGCCCAACTGATGATATGGTTTTCATTACAGCCCCAGCATACTAATACCAGACCACTGCACAGGTGGGAGGGAGGTGCTTGAGGGCCAGTGAACACGGAATTTTATCATTGTGGCACAATTACAGAAACACCTGGGCTAAATAACTTTGAGCATTGATCCACTGTGAAGACTCAGTGCTCAGTAGCCCTCAAAATTTCTCATTTCTTACCTGCAGTGGGGTGGTCTTGTAGTTGAGCAGCAGTTGCACAGAACTTCCTAAATGCTTTTCTTTCTTCTCCCTTAGGATGCCTGTCACACAGACACACAGACCCTAAATTGCCACCTTCCTGTCTCTGCATTTTTCTTTTCATTTCTCTTCTTCTTGTGCAGCGAAAGACGTTAGGGATGGAGCGATAAAAACGTACGATAAACCAGCATCACTAGGGAAATCTGTGCCTTGGAAATACAGGGACAAAGTCTGTGCTCAAGCAAACTTTCTGTAGATGACAGTGAGTTACGCCTCATGACAAAAGGCAAAGGACTCCTTAAAACTGCACCGGCCTAATTAAGGTCCTGGTTCAGCTAGAGTGCCTAATTTAAAACAGATGACTCAGTGTTGATGGTGCTGCACTTTAAGTTGGGTACCTGCCTAAGTACTTGGCTGAACGGAGCCCAGGCAATGTATCTTTAAATGAAACAGCAGTGGAATACAACAGCCATTCTAACCACTATATATAATTGACTAAAAAATCAAATCACTGAAAAAGGTGCTGCACTTACAGTGAAATATAATAAATAAATGACTTACAGATTGCCAACATGACAGTCTGCAGCAGAGCAGAACTCAGAGAATTCAGCTCCCATTTGAATTCATGGGAAAGCAGGGACTTTTGAAACTGCTAAGTTAACCAAAAATATATATTGTTAAAGCCAACAAATTTATTTTTCTGTTTGAGAGTCCCTGTTTTGCTGTACAGAAGAATAGGATCTGAATTCTCTGACTCTTCAGCATCATAAAATCTGGAGTGCCTGCTTGGGGAGGTGTCAGGAAAATATTGGTTCCCATTCTAGGCTTATGTTATATTTACACTGTGGCTCACTGAAATACTAAAGCAGTGAGAGATATTATAATTAACCTCTTCAATTTTTCCCTTAAGAAGTATCTGGTTCAATCAACTGTCAATCAGCTCTCCCACTTCCTATTAGAAGTGAGGCTAATATGCACGACCGATAAATGAGTTCAGTGAAAGAGGAGAGGCAATACCAGGCTATGAATAGGACAAGGTGGTAAATATTAAGTGTGTTTTATGTAGCAACAAATTTCCAAATGCTCTGTGGCTGCTTTTCAGCTATATCGGTCCTCACTTCCGGTACCCCTAGTTCTAAGGGCACACACAGTTATTGATGCAATCGTATGCCCACTCCTGCTTCACGGGAGCAGTTTAGGTACCTGGAACTGATTTGCAGGCGTGTAAACCTGGCGCTCAGAGGTATGCAGCTGTGTAACTGTCATTGATGCCATCGGGTCTTAGGCACTTAAAAACAAGATGGGTGACCAAATCTCTTCACTAAACGCTAAAATGATTTGAACTGTGCAATAATAAAATGTGTCAGAGCTTAGTGCTTGAAATATTATCCTTTTATCTTAGAATTTCAACTTTTATAAATGTAGGTCTATTCACAGTCCCTAGTGCTGCAACTGACTGCATTATTTATTATTTATCATTATTAATTATCACAATGTATTATTTATGCCATGCAATAGGTATGCACAGTATTTTGCCAAGAAACATTCCTCACTCTCACATTTATTAATTTCTTGAATATTGCTATGCTGTTTGATTTGGAAGTGAATCAAAACATACCTAGATATTAAAATGAGTGACAGTGAAAAGATGCAAAAGCTGTCCTGTTTCCAGTTATGAGAATCAGGAGGCAATCTGGAGTCCTCTTCGAGGTTGCTGCTCTCCTTTCCAAACCTTGACACTCATCCATCAGCAAGAGATGTCTGGCCTTTGGGCTCAGTCCTGTGCCCTAAGAGCACTTCCCTGATCCTTCTGAAACCACAGCATAAAACACAGCATCTGGGCTGCAGCTAAGGGTCACAAGTGGAACTAAATTATCTGATTGTGGGCATCCACTTACTGGTATTACGATTTCTCTTAGGTTTATTGCTTGCTAAGTTGCACCCAGTATTTCTCAACAAGAAGAGGACCCACTACCGTATTAGTCTCTGTACACACATTGTGAGAATAAGGTGCCCAGAAGGGTGTACAAAGTTTGTGAAGATTAATACTGACAGAAGTATAAATAAACAAAACAAAAGCCTCCAGTAAGGCAGGATTTTCAAAACTGCCCTGCTTCTGAGATATGCCTACATACCTAAAGCAGTTTTGGTAGTCTCATATTACAACCCAAATAGCTGTTATCTATAAATTAATTTATGAGTAGCAAGGCTTTGTCTTAGAGTTATGGCAATGGGTGAGGTCTCAGACAGTTTAACATTATGAACCAAACACAAGATGAGAAGAAACTCCTGGAGGTCAAAGGCCTCCAAAGCCTGCCCTTGTTATTTGTTATTATATCACAACTGTGCTACTTAATGACTCCTTTTACAAATAAGAGAAGCACAGTTGTAAATACAGAGAGAGCTCCTGTTTCAGGGAGCTCACCACGCACAAAGGTGTGGAGCAGGCTGGTGAAAGAAGTGAGAGGAGCAGACTAAGCACACCTACAAAACTGCACTGCGCTTTCTACACATGCAAAAAAGCTATAATCAGCTATATTTTTATCACCATCAGAAATCAACATCTCCATCAGAAAGAAATGTACAGAAAAGGGGGGAAGGTTTTTAGAATTTGTTTATATGTATGTTCAATAAACAGAATGTAAATAGGAAGGATTTTTTTTCTCCTTTTAATGCTTAATAAAGGTTTATTGGCATAGCCTCCCAGGTAAAGCACCTTTTAATGATAAAAATATTCATTCATAAGTCAATGGGAAAACCTTCAGACTTTTGTGAACTGGTTTATCCATGCTCTGCTCCAAGACACGAGGCTAAGGATGAATTTTGAAATTACAATCCTCAGGACTGGAGCTTCTGCAGCCCACCAGCAGCGCTGTACACTGAACGAGAAGGATGCAACGCTTGTCAGGGCTCTGAAGGTCAGGAGATGGCAACTTGAGCTGATACCTTAATGCTGAGCAGCACACATCGCGCTCTTTGCAAGGTGCTTGTATGGTCCAGCTCTGCATCGAGTCAGGAGCAAGGTAATTCTTCCTGAGTGAGTGAAGAGGTACAAGCCAGTGAGGACAGCCAGAACATTTGACGTCGACAGCTGATGCCACAGGAAAGTTGTTTCCTCCTATGCTATGATGGCTTTGTGTCACCAACTTCTGAAAAAATAAAATCAGCACTGAAACATTACTGGGCTTCACTTTCCATAAAAGCAGGCAACAAAGTCCTCCTTCCTTTATCCTGGTGGAAATCAGGGGCAGTTCTGCTGAAAACAGCAGTGTTACAAAGATGCAAAACTGATCAAAGACTAGTGACAACACAATCTCTCCGTGCGCTCTGCAGTTAATTCTCAAGTTCCAATAATGAAATCACAGAGATGTGCTAAAACAGCAGGGGTCCTTAAACTTCTTCATCATCTGGGATCACATCTTAATCGAAGGACTGACTGATGAACACTTCCCTTCCCATTCTCCCATCTAAAAAGATCACCTCCTCTTCCACTTCCTATCATATATCCTCCCTGTGGCAAAGCAATAGCAATTACAAGAATATTAGGGAAGTAATTAATGTATTTTAGCTGTCTTTTAATGAAATTCAGAAGCTGAAAAAAAGGGATAAGAGACAATAAAGTGTAACCTGTGTTCTCTACCACTTGCCACATTTTGGAAACTTGTGTATTGGAAGTCAGAAAGAAGTTTACACCCATTTAACACTATTAGGTTATTCTGTCTCATGTATTGCCGGATGGATAATGCCACATAAAAGGTTCACACTTGTAAAATGAAGCTGATTTTTGATTAAGAGATCTGATAAGTTAGATGGAGCAATTTCTATTAACATTACAGCCACATGGACATGCATTGATTTCCTGGAGCCTCCTTCAGCCTGGCTGAACAGTGAGTTTTGGCTAGAACTCAGGAAAAAAAGGATAGTTTATGACCTTTGGAAGAAGAGGCAGGCAACTCAAGAGTACTACAAGGATGCTGTGAGGTTATGCAGGGAGAAAATTAGAAGGGCCAAAGCCCAACAAGAACTTAATCTGGCTACTGTCATAAAAGACAATTAAAACATGTTTCTATAAACACATTAGCAACAAAAGGTGGGCTATAGGAGAATCTTCATCCTTCACTGGATGCAGGGGGAAACATAGTGACAAAGGATGAGGAAAAGGCTGAGGTACTTAATGCCTTCTTTGCCTCAGTCTTTAAAGGCAAGACCTTCTTGGGGTATTCAGCCCCCTGAGCTGGAAAGCAGGAACAGGAAGAAGAATGAAGCTCCCATAATCCAAGGGGAAATGATTAAAATGTGCTGCACCACTTAGACACATAGAAGTCTATGGGGCCAGATGGGATCCACCCAAGAGTACTGAGGGAGCTGGTGGAAGTGCTCACCAAGGCACTTTCAATCATCTGCCAGCAGTTCTGGCTAACCAGGGAGTTCCCAGTTGACTGCAAGTCAGCAAATGTGATGCCCATCTACAAGAAAGGCAGGAAGGAGGATCTGGGGAACTACAGGCCCATCAGTCTGACCTTGGTGCCAGGGAAGGTTATGTTACAGATCATCTTGAGTGCCATCACACGTCATGTACAGGACAACCAGGTGATCAGGCTCAGTCAGCATGGGTTTGTGAAAGGCAATTCCTGCTTGACTAACCTGATCTCCTTCTGTGACATAGTGCCCTGCTTAGTGGATGAAGGAAAGGCTGTGAATGTTGTCTAGATAGACTTTAGTAAAGCTTTCGGCACTGTTTCCCACAGTGTTGTCCTGGAGAAACTAGTTGCTCCTTGGACGGGTGTACAATTTGCTGGGTAAAAAAACTAGTTAGATCACCGGGCCCAAAGATCTGTGGTGAATGGAGTTAAATCTGGTTGGTGGCCAGTCACAAGTGGTGTTTCCCAGGGCTCAGTACTGGGGCCAGTTCTGTTTAATATCTTTATCAATGACCTGGATGAGGGGATCAAGTACACCCTCAATAAGTTTGCACATGACACTAAGCTGGGCAGGAGTGTTGATCTGCCTGAGAGTAGGAAGGCTGTAGAGAGGGATCTGGACAGGCTGGATCGATGGTTCAAGGCCAACTGTGTGAGGTCCAACACGGCCAAGTGCTGGGTCCTGCCTTTGGGTCACAACCCCATGAAATGCTACAAGCTTGGGGAAGAGTGGCTGGAAATTTGCCCAGCGGAAAAGGACCTGGGGGTGTTGGTCAACATCTGGCTCGATATGAACCGGCAGTGTGCCCAGGTGTTCCTGCATCAGGAACAGTGTGGCCAGCAGGACTGGGGAAGTGATTGTCTCCCTGTACTGGACATTGGCGAGGCCGCACCTCAAATACTGTGTTCAGTATTGGGCCTCTCACTGCAAAAAACCAAAACATTAGGGTGCTGGAGCGTGTCCACAAAAAACATTAGGGTGCTGGAGCGTGCCCACAGAAGGGCAATGGAGCTGGGGAAGGGTCTAGATCACAAGTCCTGTGAAGAGCAGCTGAGAGAACTGGGATCTTTAGCCTGGAGAAGAGGAGGCTCAGAGGAGACCTTATCGCTCTCTACAGCTACTTGAAAGGAGGTTGCAGGGGGGTGGGTGTTGGTCTCTTCTACCAAGTAAGAAGCAATAGGACAAGAGGAGATGTCTTCAAGTTGCACCAAGAGAGATTGGATAACAGGGAAAAATCTCATCACCAAAAGGGTTGTCAGGCATTGGAACAGGCTGCCCAGGGAGGTGTTTTGAGTCACCATCCCTGGAGGTAATTAAGACACATGTAGATGTGGTGCTTAGGGACATGGTTTAGTGGTGGACTTGGCAGTGTTAGGGTAAAGGTTGGACTTGATGATCTTAAGGGTCTATTCCAACCTAAATAATTCTACTATTCAAACTCTCTTTCCGCTTCTTCTGTTCAGGTCCCATTGGAAACAGTAGTAGTGGTCTAGATGCATTTACCTCTCTGCAGAGGTCTTGCCTTATAACACTCTGCCAAATATGGACAAATATGATCAGGTAGTTGAATGCTAACATCCCTCTCCTTCCCTCAAGCATGTGCCAGAGCAGGCTTTGACTGCATCAATGGTAACAATTTCACCTTTGATAACTCAGACCTTATTATAAGCAAATGGTAACACAGGGACACTTCCTTTCAATAATTTATTTCAGTCTCTCTGTAAGTGTCTGCATCATCAGAGGCCTCTGGATCTGTGCTCTGCAGCCATTAGTGGCTATACAGAAGCATCTTTGTGGTGTTTGTGCTTTCATCTGCTGAAGCTCAACTGGAGTCAATGGCATTCTGTGTTTTCACATTTTCCAAGGGCTTCATTTGGTCATCTAATTTCATGTTGCACTCAAGCTGCCAGTGTCCAAGAAACATGTCCCTATCAGCTGCTAGAACATTGGCTTGGGCCATGCCTTCTCTCTCAAGTGCATTTTGGTGCTGTGCTTTGATTAAACCTATGTACTGCTCTACCAGTGACCCAGCAGCAGGTGACCTCCTTTCCCCTTTCTCTACCACCTGAAAAAGTCAAGTGATAATGGTTCATGTTTATTGGTTTCTCTTTGGCCGTGTGCATTTCCCACTGGTGTCAAAATGGTTTAGACTGTATGTTGCCAACACTTGGTCATACTTCTTCTGCCTAACATCATGACTTATCAGTGCTGTTGGAAATACCTTGCAGCTCTTATACAATCCAGCTGGGATCTAATTAGTCACCAATCTAATAGCATAGCTGCAAATGTCTAGTTTCTTTCTTCTGCCATGGGTGGTAATTGAGTCTCCAAATCTGTCAACAGCCTGTTGGTAGACAGCCTTCTCTCCACTGGGCAGATCCATGCCCTAAGACTCTGCAAGCATTGTTATTTTTTTCCCTTTCTGGGATTTGACACATTCAGACATTACATGATTATTTATCCCTTTCTTGTAGTCCACAGGCTGAGTGTGAGCCTGGTGTGAGCACTGTCTGTCACAATGTTTATGCTGGACCATGAGGGCAATAGTTGGTCAGTATCTGTCCTCTCTTCCAGGAGTTAGGAACATCAGGAACTACGAACATCAAAAGAATAACCAGTATCATTCTGTTCAGCCTTTTCCAAGAGCAGGCACCCACCCCTCAAATTGACAGCTCACCCAGAGGGATCAACAGAACATCTGCTCACTCAGTTGAAAGAGTTTTTCACCACCTTGCACCATGTTATAATAGCAGAAGACCAACAACTGTAATGAGCTATGGAGAGAGGGAGAGTGCAAGAAATCACAGATATCATAAAGGTCATTCTCATTAGTCCATCAGATTGTTGCTAGGTAAGAGTGACACAACTGCACCATGCACCACTATTCTTGCTGGATTTCCCTTGGCCTGCTGTCCTGCTACAGGCTCTCTCTGGGTGCATTACCATGCAGTTCTCAGTGTCTTTGCCCTGAGACATCAGGTCTTCTTCCCAAAGAAAACATTCTTCCTTTAGACTCTGACCTTTACAGCTATCCAGCACTCTGCAAGTGTCAAACAAATTTCTAGGTGAGTGTTCTTCTCTTCGTATTGGTTTTCTGCAGCCTGTCTGCCTACCCAACCCTCTCTGAAACCTCCCTCCAAGACTAGCACTGCTGTGTGAGTGCTTTAATACAGGCCTCATAATAAAGAACTCACATCCAGCTGCTACAGGCAAGAACGAATTTTCACCTCCACTCCAGTGTGAGAGCAAATTGCCTTATCTGCATGGGAGCTCAAAAAGGAGCTCTAGAAAGAAAGATACATCCCAGTTCTCCTGTTCATGCAGTCAAATTAAGCTTTTTAATGAGTCGGTGATTGTTTTTCCAGCCTTAAAACTGTGCACAGTTTCAATTTGTGCATAGGCTGTGAATACTTCAACCTTCTTAGCTTGATGATCAAGTACAAACTAAGGCAATAGTGAAGTTAAAAGGTTTCTCCTAAGTGTCTGCACAAAGACAGACATTTTTGGCAAGCAGGTCCCAAAAAGGAAACCAGATATTATTAAGCACCTGAAATGCTGATATCAGAGACTCTCACCACATTGTAGACAATTAGCATGGAGCTGAAATGGGAATGGAAGGGATATAATTTGTTGTTATTTGAAGTTAAACTTTAAGTCTTCTAATATAGAAGACCACCAATGTCCTAAAACTCTGTATGCAAAGAGCACTTATGGTGACAAAAAAACCTGGGGTATCCATTATAATAAATGCATTAATACCCAGCACACAGAGATACCATTGCAGCTATAGCAATCCCAACATCTTCCTAAAACTTCAAGCAACTATCCAGGACTGGAGGACAGAACACAAAAGGCGTTGTGAATGCTGGTCTAGTCCAAGGACAGGCACGGCAACCCTGTGCTGCTTACCCCCCACCTCTTGTGCTCGCTGTCCCCACTGCATGGGTTGGGGCTGCATGCTGGTACCATAGAGAATATGGATGCAGCACTCGTATTTTACCATCACAAGTTGCTGACTACAAGGACTCCCTGCTTTGAATGTATAACAATGCTGCTCTCATTGTAAATCATACATTTTTGGTCAGCTACAAGGAAGACAAAATTCTCACATCTCTGATGTACACTTTATTCATACTGGGTCACCGAGATATTTATAGGGACAAGATGTGTACTGGGTTATAAAACAAGAGACCCACTTCATGAAAGGGACACGGAATGTAAATTCAATATAATTTCCCTGTTTCTTATTAATTTTGCAGTTTTAAAGAGTGTTCATAATGCTACCTCACCGTGCTTGGGATGCAGTCAGGCCAGCATGGGCTGCTGCACACATCCCACTCTACGTCAAGAACCCCATGTCCTCTGCGGAGCTGGTCAGTGATTCAGAATATATGAGCAGTAGGTTGGTGAAAAAACTGATAACTGTCTGGAAAAAACGTCCCAGGGAAGGCACGTCTTCTTTGGAGCAAAGCCAAATATCCAGCAGGACCAACTTTTCCATTCACAAACAACTTGAGGTCAGAGATGTGCCCCAAAAAATCCGTCTCTGGGGAAGCGAAGAATAGCAAGGGTTCTTCATAACAAGCTGCTGCCCGCAGAAAGAGATAAGGTACTGAGATGGCTGAAGGAGAGTCTGCAAGCAGCAGCAGAGCACAGAGGCAGGAGCTACCTGAGAGACAGCTGTGAAGCCCAGCAGAGGGGCAGGAAGGAGAGGTTGGTGGAGTGGGATGAGTGATCACCTCTGAGGAAGCACCCAGCAGTGACCTAGCCGTCAGAGCTCCAGGGCTCCAGCAAGGGCATGAAGAAGCCACCTCACTGCCACAGGAGGAGGAGAAGGAGGTAAAAACAGAGGGACCAATCCTCTCCTCCAGGTATAGATAAACACCAGGCAGAGGCTGAGTGAGCAGTGAGACCCCAGAGAGGTAGCTGATTATAAGTGTGTGGGCAGTCACGGCAGTAAAGTCCTTCCCATGCCTCAGATGCAGAAGAAGGAGCAGAAGCATATTCTGACCCTCCAATTCAGCTCTTCACGCCACTCCCAAAAGATGCACTGGAAAAGCATCCTTCTTCCCACCTTCTTAGGGACCCAGCTCTTCCACTCAGGTGGACAGTGAGGTCTAGAGCCCAGTCCCACCTTGAGCCATCTCTGAAAGGCTGCTACACTGTGCAATACTTTGCTTGTAATACAGTCCTCACATCCAGCTGTTAGAAAACAGCAGAAAACCCTTAGTCACTGAGCTAGATACTAACGTGTAGAAGGAAGACAATTTAAGCAGATGAGTAACGCATGAAAGTCCGGGAGACAAACACACAGCATATTATGTCTCAGGAGAAAGTGCAAGGAATCTTGTAATAGGCCCAGTTATATATATTGAATAGTCCCTTTTCCTACCTGTTTCCCTGACTTGCTATTGCTTAACTTTTGTAAAAGCAAAGTGGCAATTCTTCTTAAGGAGAGGCTTGAAGGAGAGGGTAGAAGCTTTGTCAGTCAATCAGAAAGATGTCTCAAGCTTAAGAGACAGTATGAAAGAGAAGCTGATAAATGTTAGTGCCATGCAGCACTGCAGATTCAACATGAAACTCGGCAAAGTTTGTCTGTGTAAAAGTTCTTGACGTGTACTCGTTCAGACCTGGAGCTGATTCGAATCAAAACTTAAAAATGCAATTCTAAAGTTTATCAAACTTCAGCCCTGAAGATAGGATTCAGATAGGATTCTGATCAAAACTCCTCTTAAGTAGAAAGTGCCATGTCATTCCAGCTCCACATGCCTCTTCAAATTCCTTTGGACAGTTTCCCATTACGTTATCTCATGTTCATCCCTTTGTCAAACCAAGCCTTGCTGCGCATCTGCTAGCAATAAGACAGAAATGTCAATGATTGGCTCCCAGCATCTTGACTTCCAAGTAGTTTCAGAAAGGACCTTTCATGTCCCATGATTCTCTTTCTGGAGTTTTGTCTGCTGTGCTTATCTCTTTCCTGAGAAACAGCCTCCCATAAGAAAAGCAAACTCTCTTGCTTTAGAGATCTAGCTGCTTTCCTAGATATGCTCATTTCCTCTGCAGGTACCACGTGAGAGCTACTATGGAGTTGGCCAAAATGATAAGCAGATGCCGCTCAGCCCTGGCCTCTGGTTCTGCGCCACTCTTGCAGGGGTAGAGAGGAAGGATCCCTTCCCTATCTGATGATCCCTGCTTTCTTCCAACAGCCTAAGTATAAAGCAGTGGCATCATTCTTTTCCTGTGAGGAAGCGCTCCCAATCCTCCAAAGACAAAAGATGGCTTTTGCTCCCTTGGCCGACAGAGTTTTGTACTAACCTGAGAGTCAAAGGACCAGGTCTGTAAGTCTTTCCCTCTTACATAATTTCTGAGGAATGCATGAAAAGAGCTTGTAATAGAAATGATGCTAGATGTAGATTAGAAACCTTGTTTCTGTCTACATAAACTCTCTGATTGTCTGTGGTATTGTGTCTAGTATTTCTCAGCTTTGATGGGCAACTTTATTCTGGCCCACAGTACTTCAGTGGTGAGAGCCCTGGTTCCTCTGTATATAGCACTGAGACTAGAAAGGATTTTAGGACTGGCTGGAGGAAAGAGCTCAAAATTGTGGTCAATGGGGCAGAGTCT
>NW_010236597.1:0-8886 GCF_000690775.1 Eurypyga helias
GGGGTGGGGGGGGTGGAGGAGGTTGAACTGCTATCTTGCCCATAAGCTTACCTCATAAGCATAAATTATTGTGTTAGCTAAAAGTTGAACCATATAACCCAAAGTTGAACCATGCAATTGTCACCGTAAGAAGTTCTAGTCTCAGGGAATCAGGCACAGAACTGCAACACTCATTCATTAGCAGACATGTATGTCCGAAGGAACTGGGACCAAGCCCAATGTCATTGCTTGAACTAAATATGTCATTGGTTCTCTATTTGTAACTTTTGCTTAAGGTTAGGACCTCTAGGATGGAAAATCAGAAAGTCTTGGAGTCTTCATTAAGCTGACTGTTTCTTCCAAACATTTTGAACCTTGCCCAAAGCCTTAGAAAGAGGGTAGCTTATACAACAATCATATGAATGACAAAGCCGGAGCCCTAGAAGAGTGTTCTTCTCTGCTGACAACAAGAACCACTGGCATATGAAGGAAATCTAAGCAATCAGTTACACTTCAAATAAACTTTCAGGAAATATGGGCTTCCAAAACTCTTCATCAAAAATCAACTCAAGCCTGCCTTTATTAATTGCTGAGGCAAATTATCTACTATGCCCCAGGGACTGCAGTCTGCATCACTGCAGCCAATGTGACAAAGGAAAGTTTTAAGCTGGGATATAAAGGAGAACAACAAAGCAGCTTTGTTCATTAAGCACTTTTCCTGAGGTGAAGAGGTAGCAAGGCACTGTTTCTTTGAAATCTAGCAAGTAGATGATTGTGAACAGCTATCAGAAGAGATGGCTCCTTAGTACTGAACAACAGGTAGCAAGAGAAGAAATAAGCTAAGTAGGTTCCCTACAGTATTAGTTTAACACTTATTTGAATGCTTGAAACTATTAGAGAAGAGATGCAAACAAGTGGTGGGACAGGTTCAAAATAACAAATGCGGAGGGCTATATTCAGAGTAGAATTCTGACTTTTAACAGTATACCAAACTTTGGCATTGTAATGGAGAGGGGTTTCCCAGAGGAATACTTGTTTTCAGGCTGAACCTGATGGGGCTGCCAAAGTCCAAGGCTTTTTTTGAAGAAAACTTTATGTATTAGATCATGCTCTTCCTCATAGTGCTATTTCTTTAATGTACAATGTGAAGGTAGGGGAAAAAAACCCTGAGTATTCCATGAGTAGTTTTCTCATATTCATCATCTGATACGTATGGACCTGTCAAGTGAAGGTTCAGCTACTACTTTCTTTCTGCTGGACTTGCAGTCACAATTTTAATCATGTCTTGTATTCAATCTGAATCAATTTAGGACCATCAGGTTTCAGATTTTCAATTCAACAGAAAACATTAATAAATGGAAGAATTAATTCCAGGAGAGAGTAGATCAATCAAATCCTCAGCTTGGGAGTTAGTTATACACTACTGTGACTCTTTGTCCTTTTCTCATGGGTCAGAAAGTCACCACAATGCTACTATGGTAACAACTAAGAAAAAATTAGGCAAGAACACCAGTCAAAGTGACAAGACAGATGCTGCAATTTTGTTTGCAAACAGAAAGTGTTGAACTCTGCTCCGTAGCCTCTTGTGCAGGGAAGAGGGAGGGGGAGAAGAAGAAAGGTTCGTTTGAACCAATTAATGTATTCTCTGAATGCAAGTCACCTGATCTCTGGGAAGATGGGTTCATAAAGAAGAAAAACAATGTGTGCTTGTTGATTAAATCCCTTTATAGAAGGCAACAGATTGCAGGAAAGGAGGGTGTGTTACAGACTGCTCCATAGCCTCTTGTGCAGGGAAGAGGGAGGGGGAGAAGAAGAAAGGTTCGTTTGAACCAATTAATGTATTCTCTGAATGCAAGTCACCTGATCTCTGGGAAGATGGGTTCATAAAGAAGAAAAACAATGTGTGCTTGTTGATTAAATCCCTTTATAGAAGGCAACAGATTGCAGGAAAGGAGGGTGTGTTACAGAGCACAGAAAGGATCTCCCTCCCCAATTCCACGCTTCCTGCCCTGCTCTCCCCTACCATGTACTGCACCCCTCAGACGCAGACAACCAGAAAGATTTAAATGATTCTCATCAAAAAGTCACACTCCAGTGTTGTCCATGGCTCGTTTCATTCAATCCTGTAGACATAGTCTGAAAGAATCAAAATTCATTGGTTCTATCTGGAAATACTCTAACTGCCAGGGCAGGCATGTACAACCTGCACTTCTCCTTGTTGGAGTCACGGCATACAGCTTGGGATGTTTGAACATCTGCACAGACTACTTGTAGTATTTGCTGCTTGCCTGGGGAAAAATGGTGCTTTGGTAGAGACAATGTAATGGATGGTGCTGGTCCCTTAACCACCCCTTCCCTTCTCCTTTTATGTGATGATATAACTTAAGGATTTTGGAGATAACTTATCATCAATGTTTTTTCCCCCAGAATTCACATTTCAGTGTAAGATGCAAACTGCTTTGCTGACAAATTAAAATGTGTTAAAATCACAAAATCATTTTGAAAACCATTTCAGACCTCCCAACTGGCCTAACTCTTGAAAATCCAAATCCAAGTTTGCTAAACATGCAATAAAGGATCACAGAATCACAGAATAACAGAATGGTTTGGGCTGGAAGGGACCTTAAAGACCATCTAGTTGCACCCCCCCTGCCATGGGCAGGGACACTTTGCACTAGACCAGGTTGATCAAAGCCTCATCCAGCCTGGCCTTGAACACTTCCAGGGATGGGGCATCCACAGCTTCTCTGGGCAACCTGTTCCAGTGCTTCACCACCCTCTCTGTGAACAACTTCTTTCAGATATCTAATCTAAACCTCCCCGCTTTCAATTTAAACCCGTTACCCCTTGTCCTGTCACTACAGGCCCTTGTAAGAAGTCCCCCCCCGCTTCCTTGTAACCCCTTCAGGTCCTGGAATACTACAATATGGTCTCCCCGGAGCCTTCTCTTCTCCAGGCTGAACAACCCCAATTCTTTCAGCCTTTCATCATAGGAGAGGTGCTCCAGCCCCCTGATCATCTTTGTGACCTCCTCTGGACTTGCTCCAACTGGTCAACATCCTTCTTATGCTGAGGGCTCCACAGCTGGATGCAGTACTCCAGGTGGGATTTCACAAGAGCAGAGTAGACGGGGAGAATCACCACCCTTGACCTGCTGGTCACACTTCTCCTGATACAGCCCAGGATACGGTTGGCCTTCTGGGCTGCCAGTGCACACTGACTGCTCATGTTCAGCTTTTTGTTCACCATTACACCCAAGTCCTTATCCTTAGGGCTGGTCTCGATCCATTCTCTGGCCAGCCTGTACTTGTGCTTGGGATTGCCCCGACTCAGGAGCAGGACCTTGCGCACTTGGCCTTGTTGAACTTCATGAGATTGGCACAGGCCCACCTGTCCAGCCTCTGGATGGCATCACTTCCTTCCAGCGTGTCAACCACACCACACAGCTTAGTGTCATCGACAAACTTGCTAAGGGAGCACTTGATCCCATCATCTATGTCACTGAAAAAGATTTTAAACAATACCCATCCCACTACCGATCTTAGATGAACACCGCTCATCACTGATCTCCACTCAGACATTGAGCCATTGACCACCTCTCTCTGAGTGTGACCATCCGTCCAGTTCCTTATCCACCTAGAGGTCCAGCCATCAAATCCATGTCTCTCCAGTTTCAAGGCAAGGATGCCATGTGGGATGGTGTCAAAGGCTTTGCACAAGTCCAGGTAGGTGACATAAGTGGCCAATTCTTTATCCACCAAGGTTTTGACCCCATTGTAAAAGGCCACCATATTCATCAGGCATGTTCTGCCCTTGGAAAAGCCATGTTGGCTGTCACCAATCACCTCCTCATTCTCCATGTGCCTTTGCATGGTTTCCAGGTGGATCAGCTCCATGATCTTGCCAGGCACAGAGGTGAGACTGGCTGGTCTTTAATTCCCAGGATCTTCCTTTTTTCCCTTTTTAAAGATGGAGGTTGTTTCCCCTTTTCCAGGCAGCCGGGACCTCACCAGACCACCATGACTTCTGGAATATGATAGATAGAGATTTCACAACCTCATCCGCTAGTTCTTTCAGGACCTGTGGATATACTCCTTCAGGTCCTGTGGACTTGTGCACCTTCAGGTTCCTCAGGTGTTCTCTAACTTCATCCTCTCTAACCGTGAGGGGGCTCTCCATTCTCCCAGTCCCTGCCCTTGCTTTCCATGACTCAGGAGGTACGTCTCCTCTCCTTTACAGTGAAGACCGAGAGAAAAACTGATTGAGCATCTTGGCCTTCTCCATATCCTGGGAAACCAGCTCTCTTGCTTCCTTCTGCATAAGGCCTACATTTTCCCTAATATTCCTTTTATCATCAATGTACCTGTAGAAGCCTTTCTCGTTGACCTTGATGCCTTGGTCACATTCAGTTCTGTCAGGGCTTTAGCTTTCCTAATCTGATCCCTGACTTCTTGGACAACTTGTCTGTAATCCTCCCAGGTTATGTGTCCCTGCTCCCACCCTCTGTAAGCTTCCTTTTTGCACCTCAATTTGTCCAGGAGCTGCTTGTTCATACACACAGCCCTTCTGGCTTTTTTACCCTACTTCCTCTTCTTTGGGATGCATTGCTCCTGAGCTTGGAGGAGAAGATCCCTGAATACTCACCAGCTTTTTTGGGCCCCTCTTCCCTCTAGGGCTTCATCCTGTGGAACTCTGCCAATCAGTTCCCTGAAGAGACCAAAGTCTGTTCTCCTGAAGCCCAGGGCAGCGAGCTTACTGCGCACCCTCCTCACCTCTGTAAGGATCCCAAACTCGACCATTTCGTGGTCGCTGCAGCCAAGGCTGCCCTTGAGGTTCACATCCCCCACCAGCCCCTCCCTGTTGGGAAGGTCCAGCATGGCAGCCCTCCTCATCGACTCCTCTATCACTTGGAGGAGGAAGCTATCATCAACACATTCCAGAAACCTCCTGGCTTGCTTTTTCCTTGCTGTGTTGTCCCTCCAACAGATATCGGGGTGGTTGAAGCCCCCCATGAGCACAGGGTTTGTGAATGTGAGGCTGCTACTATCTGTCCGTAGAAAGTCTCATCCACTTGCTTGTCCTGGCCAGGTGGCCCATGCTCCGTGCATTCAAATAGAGGCATTTGAGATGGGGCCCCCGTGAAGTTGGCTTGCTGATTAGAGCAGCTGGAATTGTCTTGTTTTGTTTTCCAGGTGTTCTCCCGGTGACCTGCAATTCTTCTCCAGGCTCTGGGCATCTGTTGGTGGCACTACTGGTTTTTTCCCCTTCTCCCTTCAAACCTAGTTTAAAGCCCTCTCTATGAACCTTGAAAATGTATGGGTGAGAAACATTTTTCCCCTTTGAGACAGCTGCATGCCATCTGTCACCACCAGGCTCTCCGATGTATAAAGTTCCCCATGATCAAAAAACCCGAAATTCCACCAGCCTCTGAGCCACATGTTGATCAGGCATGCCTTCGTGTTCCTTCCAGTATCCTTCCCTGACACTAAAGCAATTGAGGAAAACACCAGTTCCCTGAAATCCCTTTTGATGTCTTTGATTTCTCTCCGCAACCTTGTCACTGACAACCCACATGACCTGGAGGGGGTAATAATCCAAGGGCTGTACCAGAGCAGGGAGTTTCCTGGTCATGTCTCTAACCCAGGCCTCAGGGAGGCAGCAGGCTTCCCTGTGTGATATTGTTGATATTCTTGACTTTCTAAAGAGGCATATACATTTAAAGCATAATCTAATTCAAAATACAGTACTGTAGAAAACAAGACCTGCCATAGGTATCCTTACCATTATGTCTTATTTTTCACTTACTAGTTCGAATAAGATGTTAGACCTTGGTAAATAAATTCTTGTTGTATTATTTCCAGAGGTATTATTTATGTGTTTAGGGAACCTAAAGTTACTAAAGCTATCTTTAGTACTTGAGAAAATACTGAAGATGTAGCTTCATATTAAGGATTCTGTGGTATTCTCAGAAATACACCACTGATATTTCTTATTCTCCCCACAAAAGTTATTATAACAGAGCTGTTCTACCTTTATGACTCAGGAAAAGCAGCTGGAAATTGTTCCTCCTGGATCCCGTCAGTGTCACTGTTGGTGTCTCTCAGAGGAGGTCTTTGTGGAAGAGTGCAAAGCATTTAGCCCTCTGGTGCCAGCACGTGTGTCTCCAATGTATTATTCGTTCCTGCTCGCACAAGGAAAAAAAAAGAAAATATTTTAAGCCATAAACCTTGCAAAATTGGAAACCCATGTGCCCAGCTCTGCCTTGAAATGCATGCTCGAACGACATACTGGAACCTGATAGAGCACTGGATACAAACAGCAGCCGAATTTTGCTTCAGATCCTATGGGACTAATTTTTCTAAAACTTCTGGAATTGCTCCAACTCTTCTCCAACTGCCATCAGGACAAGGTTTACTCTATAATCTTTTTAAAGATAAAGATTAGAAGACATATCAAAGACTTCTTTGAAAATCTCACTGCATATTTTAAGGGTTTAGGGCTTTTTAAAATTATATTTATAAATTTGGATTCAGAATTGTTTGAATAAATTAATAATTTCATTATTACTTTGGGTCAGAGTGTCCTGATCCCAGGCAGCAATGAGCTGCTCTTCTAGGTCATTCTATAAGATTTTGGTTCATTCCATAATGCATCAAACTGAGTGGTCAGTGTACCCCACTGTACTGGCTGTGCTGGGAGCAGGCTGGGGGGAAGCTTGCAGAGGCTGGGCCAGGAAGGTGGTGGGCTGGGTCCCCCAGAGGTTCCTGTCCACTGCCTGTCAGGTGATTAGCAGACAGTTAGCATCTTTTATCAGGAAAATTGCTCTGAGAAGGGGCAGTTGAAGGTTTTCTTTCCCCCTGCTCTCGGCTCCTGGGCTCAAGGAGGGGGTTTTTCTCCTCGGGTCTTTGGACTTATTTTTGCTTGCTCTCCTGGAGCCTGGCTGTGTCCATCCACGGGTGGTGAGATCCTGTATAATTTGTTCTATTTTTATGTTCTGTTAATTATTAGCAATAGCTTTGTTAATAACTGCGTAAGCTTCATTTACGTAATTGAATAGTTCTTATCTCAATTTTTTACGAGCTCCCTTGTTTTTCCTCCAACCCTTCCTCACTGTGAGTTGAGGGGTGGGTGGGAGGTGGTGGAGTGGTAGAGCAATTGGTGGTGCTTAATTGCTCAACAGGGGTAAACCATGACACAGAGACAGATTACAAGTGTTCTATAAATAAGGAACTTATCCAAGACCCATACAATTTTTCAGAAAACTTATCTTTCTCCACCTCAGTAATTAAGGAAGTTTCCTTAATTCTTCTGAAAGCTTTTTAGGAAGCTGTGAAAGCATAGCAACATCCTTAGTTGAAGAACCTTCACATAACTTGCTAGACAAGCCCAAGTTTGGTCATCGTCATATTTTGACTAACTGTAGTTAGGTAACTTGGTTTTCATTACACAACATGGTGCTGCTGGTGTCTTGCAGATTATGTTATTATGTTTACTTTGGGAACAGGATTCATGGGAGTGGGATTGCCTTATCCAAATTGAGGTTTCACTGGTATTGTTCATTTTGCAGTCAGCTGCCCTAAAAGCACTCTGCATGACGACTCATTATTTTTCCTATTGAAATAGGATCAAAATCCAGCTACAGATGTGAGTATCATGTCTTCAGAGGAAAAATACAACAAGGTGGGTGTAGAACGTGGAAATGGCAGTGAGAAATCCTGGTGACTTGATTTAATTTAATTTTTATTGTTCATATAAAAATATCCCAGTCTAAATTGTAAAAATAGAAAAGGGTTTCTATCCCCATATGCCAGAGTCCTGACAAATACATTACCCTTTATTCTTATTCTTTAACAATGACAATTCTGTTACTTATTTTAACCTGATGGGTATAGACCCAAACTAAAATCAAGGACTTTCACTTTCTAGATGTCTTTCCCTGCCTTTGCCTTAAAAGACATTGCTCTTTTAAGATAAGTCCTCACCATTAAAAGGTGATGGAGAAGCAGAGTCTCCACTTGACTTGGGTAGATTCATTGCATCTTTGGTCATTTATTATATAGACATCCTAATGTGTTCCTGTCACTTTTTGTCATAAGAAACAGCCATTTTTAAGGGAGCAGTTATTACAAGAACTTAGCAGTCCTCCAGTTCAGCCTAATAATTTATCATCTTCTAGTTAAAGTTATTTACACATTATATCTGAATTGAAATAGTCTGTCTTTATTTTGTAGTTGGTTTTTTTTTTGCTATGCTTTTCTCCATTCATATAAGGAGTCCTTTAATCTACCTGACGGCACAGTGAGGCACAAACAGCAGGCAATTTTGACTACCACTCATGTGCCTTAACTGCAGACCCGCAGGCTCCCTATAAAAAAATACAGAGAATGGATCATTCATTGAGATTACTAGATTAGCTGTGCATATACAATATGTATTAAAAATGGCTGTGACATGCTAAATTACGAATGCGTTGCATTATGTCACAACAGAGCTATCATAAAACTAGTCTGTCATCTTGTAAATAGCAAAAGTTTAAGAAGAACCAAAGAAAAACCACACAGAGGAAAGACATTATTTCATATTTTTCATGTCAATCTGGATGGTCTGCTTAAGCACTGCCTTTTTAAGATAAAATATAATGCTACATGAAATAATCATCATACATATTATGATCATCATATTTATTTTTATATTCAGCTCCTCCTACAGTATAACTCAGTGTGGTAAATTGCTCATGATAATTACTTAAAAAGTGATTAAATTTTAAGTCTCATAGCAGATGTAAACACCACTTCAAATGTTCTCACTGCACTGCTCTACTGGGTTTTCATGGCAAGGTTTTGGTAGCAGTGGGAATACAGGGTGGCTTCTGTGAGAAACTGCTGGAAACTTCCCCCCTGCATGACA
>NW_010236597.1:8919-15969 GCF_000690775.1 Eurypyga helias
AGCCAGTGCCAGCTGGCTCCAAGATGGACCCTCCACTGGCCAAGGCTGAGACCATCAGCAATGGTTATAGCACCTCTGGGATAACGTGTTTAAGAAGGGGAAAAAGAAAACTGTGCAACAGCAACTGAACTGGAGAGAGAATACGTGAGATGAACAGCTCTGCAAACACCCAGGTCAATGGAGAAAGAAGGAGAAGAGGTGCTCCAGGCTCAGAACAGAGATTCCCTGGCAGTCCATGGTGCAGTGCATGGTGCAGTCCATGGTGCAGCTCATGGTGAGTTCAGCTGTGCCCTGAAGCCATGGAGGGTCACAGGGGAGCAGAGACTTGCTTGCAGCCTGGGGAGGGCCCCACAACAGAGCAGGAGGATGCCCGAAGGATGCTGTAACCCACCGGGCAGCCCGCACTGCGGCAGTCTCCTGGAAGGAGAGGAGGCCAGGCTGGAACAGGTTTGCTGTCAGGACTTTTGACCCTGGGGGGACCCAGGCTGAAGGAGCTGCTCCTGAAGGACTGCCCCCCATGGACGCGACCCACGCTGGAGCAGTTCACAAAGAGCTGCAGCCCATGGGAAAGATTCACGTGGCAGAAGTTGGTGAACAGCTGTCTCTGGGAGAGACCCCAGACTGGAGCAATGGCAGTGTGTGAGTATCCTCCTCTGAGGAGGAAGAAGTGGCAGAGACAATGTGTGATGGACTGACCCCAACTCCCATTCTCCATCCCTCTGCACTGCATGGGTAGAGGAGGTAGAGAAATGGGGAGCAAAGCTAAGCCTGGGAAGAAGGGAAAGGTGGGGGGTATGGTGTTTTAAGATTTAGTTTTTATTTTTCTCATTACACTATTCTGATTTTCATTGGTAATAAATTAAACTAATTTTCCCAAGTCAAGTCTGTTTTGCCTGTGATGATAATTTCTGACTGGTCTCCCTGTCCTTATCTCAACCCACAAACCTTTTGTTATATTTTCTTTCCCCTGTCCAGCTGAGGAGGAAAGTGATAGAATGTTTTTTTTGGTGGGCACCTAGTGTCTAACCAAGGTCAACCCACCAGAGTTTCCTGCATAATTCATGAACTCTTATTAGAATGCAGACTCAAAGCGGGCATTTGATGTGTGAGCTACATGCTCCAGCTTTCTGTGTGTTCCTGAAAAAATGGAATACACGCCAACAGAACCTCAACACCAAATCCTTCTGTTCAGTAGCTATGCTGACCTATATTAAAAAGTGAGATGTCTTAGAGTGTAGCAATGGCAGAAAATGTTGGAATTGCATAGGCATATGTGAGTGTGGGTTGTTCAGATACTGACTCCCAGAGCTGGGACTGGGATGCTTGAACAAATGACCAGGAGGGATCTAAATTTGCAGTCCCCAGTATGAAACGTATTACATCACTTTATTCATTGACTCTTTTTGATTCCATCTCTCTCTTTTTTCTCTTTCTCTGGAGCTATAAAGAAGCAAGAGTCTGCAATCTTGTGGCAACCCAACATGACCAGGAAGAGCAGAGGATCGTCCTGACCAAGCCCTACCTCTACCTCCATGTGAGCTCAGCCACCAATGAGCTGAGGATGGTGTCCTCATTAGTGACAAAACTTGCCAACTTTGGCTGTTGGTTCCAAAGGGCACTATATGTCCTGTGTTGTATCTGCAAGAGGTCTTGGATACCCTTAAAATGGCACTAGATACCTGTGCTCAGACACCTGAATAATTTCCTACATATATGAACTTTAGACATTTAAATGAGAAGTATATTTTTGGGGTTCCTTTTATAGATGAAATCAGAAGCTGATTCATCCTATCTGTACTAGTTATCTGTCTAAGCATGACAGGTAGTACCTTTTGGAAATGACTACTCTCTCTAGCTACTCTATGACAAGTTTAGAGTAACTAACTTTAAGCAACCAATATTTATACGGTTACAAGCAGGCAAGATGCCTTAGGTCTACCCCTTATAGAAATTTGATAAATATTGTTAACTATAAATAGTATCCTAAGACCCAATATAAAGTTTTCTTAGTGTGGAAAGTAATATTTTTTTACCAAATGAACTAGTAATTCACCTTTATGTTCTCCACCTGTAACATATATAGAACAAGTATTCCATAGTTCTCCAAGATGTTCTGATACTGAAGGTATTAACAATTATGAAGTAGTCTTTAAGTGTAGAAATGGGAACTCGTAAGTACTTCAGATAGTCACTTCTCCAAGTATAGCTGTACTTTAAGAGCAGACTTCTGTACCCCAGTCAGCTTTTCTCTAGCAAAGCCCACCAGATCTGAAGATCTGCTGGTTTTGTACTCATATTCAAAACTCCGCTTTTCTGAGTTTAGTGTCTTGCAGGTAAATGGATACATGGTGTGCAAAGCACAGACAGTCAGCATATTTCAGTGATCTCTATACATATTTTAAAAGCTTTCATATAGTACTTTGGCTATTTCTAACTTTTATGCTTCAATTCCCTATTTTATCCAGTAATATTTTATCTATCTTATTCTCTGATCTTGCACTTTGATAGGGGTAGAAAACCTTTGGGAGAATGATCTAACATCTCTTGCTAACTTTCTTCTTTGGGTTTTGGTTTGTTTTTTTTTTTTTTCCCTTCAACATACTTGTTTATTTGTATTCTTGCTATCTTATTTAATCTCTTTTGTGTATGACAAATGTGCCATGATTTTTCTTTTCTTAGCAGAAAAACACAAGATCAGATCTGTTTTCAACTTTAACTTTCCAATTTAACCAAGAGGAGATGAAAATATTAATAAATAGTCCTAATCCAGATAGAAGAGGAATTGGCTTAACAGAACATCACCCTTTTTTCTTCAGGCTTCATAAATGCCCCACTGTGTAAGTACTTTACGATGAGTTTCTCCAGTCCCCTACCTTCAACACAGAGTATCTTGCACAATCCTACTGAACTTGGGGAGAATGGCTGTAGAGAAGGGTTTAAGGACAGCTTAAGCTCCTATAACCGTGGCTAAGATAAAGAAGGCTTTTACCTAGAAGCACCTGCATTTGTCAAATCCTAAATCAGATTACCTCCACACTGACGGGTGTTGAACTCACTGCTACTTATTCCAGTTGTTTCTTCTGTGTTGTTCAAAGTCCTTGATATGTTCTTGAGTATTTTAACCCTCAAACATAGAAGATTTTTTATCCCTTAAGTCTCTCATGCTTGAATCTGAGTGTGTATTTATACACTCTGGTGCAGTCTTACATGATAACTGTTAGAAATTCAATTACATCCCTCAGAAATAGTTTGATAATCGTAATAGCTCTGATCTTTCTGAAATTTTCCTTATGCACAGTCAATTTTTGTGTTCTATGAATTTTACCTCTTAATTCATACTTCCTTTCTGCCACTCTTGTTTGCACTCTTCAAACACAAATATAAAAAACTCATATGGCACATTTCTCTATGTGTCATATTCCTGGGACTGATATAAGCCTGTATAGAGAAGTTTCTCAAATAATAAGCTGTTAAATAGTAGATTACTTTGGTTTTGGTAATGACTGTGGCCTGAAACAAGCTAATGCCTATAAAACTTTAAGTAATGAAGGATTTTTATACTATGTAACTGGCTCTCTTAGATAGCTATTGAATAATTAGAGAGGTTTTGTTTTTCACCAGTATAATCTATTATCCATCACCAGAGAAGATATTAATCACTTAAGGAAAAAACGTCTTATGGTTTGGGATTTAAGACTTAATAATTGTGCTTTAGATCCAAAGGTTCTTGGTGAACCACAAATGAAGACGAAGGTGATGCCACAATATTTTATTAAATGTTATAAACTATTTCAGCTTTTATTTTATCTTTGTTTCTTCCTCTCCTTTGGAGTCAAGATAAAAAAACATCTTCATCTCCAGTTACCTCCAGCAAATCTAGGAATGGGAACTTTAAAAAATGATGCATGATATCACATTCACATAACATTCCATTTTGTAATGTCGAATCATTGAAGAAGGAATAGAGTAAAATCCTTATCTATGAATACACTATGCTATGAAAATTCATTTGAAATATTTTTCATGTAGGAGATGAAAAACTCAGAAATTTCAGCAGTGGAACAATGACTGATCTCTAAGCTATGTTTCCTGAAAAAATGCCTGCTTGTGAAGCTATCTTAATTGTAGTTTTTGATGTAAACATTTTTCAAAGAGTTTCAGAAATTCCATTTTATTTCTGATCATTTGGTATTTTTTCCATGATTTATGAATTTTTTTTTTTGTTCACTTGCAATTTATATTTCCATAGGTTTTTAACCAATTGACTTGGTACTTTGCTTTACTAATAGTATAAATAGCAAAACACATAAAATTATTTTGTAGTCATTAGAATTGGGGGAGATATTATAAAAAAGGAAAAATAAAGTTCTCTTCCCTGTTGTTTCAATGCCTTTCCTTCCCTTCTTTCCCCATCATTTGAAGAATACAAGTTTGTGGAAATTGAAACTTTTAAAACATTTGATTTGCACTTGCTGATTCTCCCTGAGGTTGCCAGAGCCTTTCTTCTTTCTGTTGCTCTCTTGGAAGAAAAGTCATTACTGCCTTGTGACAGGGCAGCGACCCAGATCCTGTCTCTGACTGTAGCCAGACATTTCCACCACTGGGTATTTCAGATGAAGGTGAGGTATAAATTACCTGTCCAAATGTGTCAATACTGCAACACATGGTAGACTTCAGAGGGATGACTAGGAGTGACAACATTATGGTCTTGGCCCTTCTGTACTTTCAAAGCCTTAACATGACATTTGTCCTGTAGGTGGTAGTGTCTTATATTGATGTTGCTCAAAAGTAATTCCTGCCTCCAACAGTAGAGCCAAAATGTCCTTCTAGTCCCTATTTCACCACTATCACCTCTATTTTTTCCATACACTTGCAGGAAAAATCCTCACTATAAAACTCACCATAAAAATTCAATAACGTCATCTTCTGACCTTCCTTCCCTTTTCAAGCTGGTTTTTTTCCCCCAAAAAAAATCTTTAACACAATTGTGACATTATCAGCCATACAGGGGAAACATATCCAGGTGATGTATCCATCCCTTCTACCCCAAAATGTACGTCTCCAAACATAATTCTTTAGCTTCCTGAAGCAGGACCTAACTATCCCTCACATGCTTTAAAAGTGGGTAGATCATTACTTTTCACTTCTCCAAGGAACAATATTCTCCTTGTAATGCTCTTGATTGTACTCACCTTCCCCTACACTTAGGTCTGTGCTGCAAATGTACGCTATAATATTTTCAAAAATGTAAGAGTTAGAATTTTCACAAATAAACATGTTACAGCAGCTTCAGGTCACTATTTTCCAAGTCACATTTGTATAATGGCTGTAACTTCTTAAATAAACTGTGCCCTGTTGAAACCCAGATTTTCAATCTATGTCTAAATTAAGCTCAGTAGGATTGGTAAGTTTAAACTCTTTCACATGAATGACTGAAGTCCAGTAGAGTTTCTTGACCTTTATTTGTTGAACAAAGATTTTAATAAATTAAAAGAAGTGAGAAAATCAGGTTTAATGCAATGTAATTTAATAAAAGGTTTTCTTTTTGTTCTGACAACGGTTATTTCAGATCTACTAATAACCTCTTTCCTGAGGACTCAGAATATCATTTTCCCTTCTGAGATCATATCACACTTCAGATATATTCTGGTTTCAATATTTTACCATGTTTAATCTGTCACAATAGAATGTATTGATGTTATTCTTAGCCACCCTGCACATTGATTTGTCCTTTCTTTCATTACAGTTATATTGGATGAAATGATTTACATTGCTGTCTGCTTTATTACACTGTGGAGAAGAGCACTGCTGAGTCAGAACATACATTGCAATATGATAAAATTATTTTCCATGCATATCACCACTCGTACTATTACTGTGATAATCTTTGTGAAAATGACAGATTTTAATGTCTGTAGTACTTGGTCTGCTATGTTGATTTAAACTATCTACCAATGTTATTGTATTGAAACTTAAAGGTCTACATATTGAATTTCACCTCATATTTGTCTTATTAATTATAACAATCTTATTTTTTTGTGTTGCAATAATCCTTATGCCTGATCACTAGCAGTAAATAAGTTGTTTCCTAACACTTAGAATGATCTGAGAAAGAGAACCTTTCTGAAGTTTAAAAAATTGTATATGAGGTATAACACCTCGTATCTGAGCATTTAAACAGGTTATTACTTTTAAAACATATCCAGAGTCAGTGTTCCTGTGTTATTTAAGGACTAATATTTATTTATGTTCTAAAGTACTATGTCAATGATTAATTACTTCTTGGGGGAGTGGGGGGGAAGGGAGAATATAAAAGTGAAAACACACTGGATTTAACTTTCAGTGGGAATGTATAGCTGAAACAAGGAAGATGACCAAAGTAAATGTAAAAGATGCTTTATGTTTGCAGTTAATGTTTTGCGCAACGCTTGAGTTTCTACAGTATTTGTGTACATACATATTTGTATAAAAAAGTAATGTAGCATATGATACTTTAAGTAACAATATTTTGGCAAATCAAAAACGTGAAGTTTTCTCTATTGCAGTCAAAAAATGTTGAACTTTCTTATCTATTTGCAGAATAGAGATACCTATGATTTCATGTGACTAAGATTTTTGATTTTGCCTAACTCATTTTTTGTTAGAAATTACTACTGCTGCTACACTGAAATCCGTAGCACACTTAAGATATTTAATATATAAAACATGTTTCATCTTTACTATGCCATCAGTATTCATTTCTAGCTAATGCAATATGAACATTTTATGATGAATTAACTCTGTTGCAAAGCAGTAATATAAAATCTCCAGACTGAAGCAACTGTTCTAGGACAGCTTTCAATAAGATAAAAAGACATCTCCACTGGACTCACAGAACATGACCGAAAAAGACATAACTGATCGAAATAATTGTAAACACAGTGCAATCCTCAACTTGTGGGATTTTTCCCCATGTTCCACACACCCATTTTTGATTTGTTAGTTTTTAGTTTCATATAGCTAATAAAATATATATATTATTATATATAAATATATAAAGATAAATATTTA